>NC_138750.1:63393660-63518660 GCF_965113315.1 Podarcis vaucheri | reverse complement strand
CGCCATTTACCTTCCCGTCGGAGTGGTACCTATTTATCTACTTGCACCTTGACGTGCTTTCAAACTGCTAGGTGGGCAGGAGCTGGGACCGAGCAACGGGAGCTCAGCCCTTCATTTCCAGAGGTTGCTGCTCAAGACACCAGCTGATTAAATAACTACAAGCAGCAACCACTTTTCGCGCAAAACGAAGTCCAGGCTACGAAGATGCTGCTGCAGTTCTGTATCTTTTCTCTCGTGCTCCATCTGCGGCTCTCAGTTCCATCAGGCGGGGCGGGAGGAAGGAAATAGCGCCCGACGCAAACCTGCAGATCAGACCATCTATGCTAGTCTACCACTACAAATCTATGGGAGAAGCGCTTGCGGTCCTTCCCTTGTAGCCCTTGGAACACCTGCCCACGCCTCCCCTGCCGCCTCCTCTCTCTGAACTGCTTTCTCTATGGTTGCCCTCGCTCTCCTCTCAAGGCTCCTCAGCAATTCATAGGGCGCGCCAGGCTGCCCATCTTATCTGGGTCCTTTGGCGGCGTAGCCGCAGTACGGCCTAGCGGGAGCGGTGGCGGCAACGACAGGCAGAGGGGAGGCCCCAGGCAGAGAAGCTCAGTTCAGCAGCCACGAGGAGGATGGTGGTGGAAGGGCCCGAGGCTCCCGCCAGTCCCGGTGGGGAGGGGCTCCCGGGGGCCAAGGCTGGAGGGGTGCGGCCCGAGCAGCCAAGCAACACAGATGGAGCCTCCCTCCTCCCTGGCCGGCAGGGAGGGAGGAAGAGGAGCTGCTTCCTTTGAAACCCAGGAAATTTAAGGGACATCATCAATCCAGGACAGCAGCAGGACACGGCGCTGGGATAAGGGAGTTTCCCGCCAAATAAGGGACGCTTGACAGCTATGCTGATAGATGGTATCCTCATCAGTGGCGCCAAATCGTGCTTGACCCTCCACCAGGCATGGCATGAAGAAGGTCATTGGCTAATGTAGTAGCATAGTATTGTGGAGAAATGTTGGGTCCTGGGTGTGTACTCCATAGTCCTTTTTTATTTTTCTAAATAACTTTATTGATAACCATAAGAAAGCATACAGACAAAAATAAACACACAAATCAGCAAACAAACCCATACTACATCCTATATTATTTTAATCTTTAATATTTCTTCTCCCTCCCCCTTCTCCCTACTTCCCTCACCTATATGCAATCTTGTTGTTCTTATATTATTCTGCTGTTGTATTTAAGTTTCTTTAATAAACTGTTTCTTATTTTTATTCATTTACATTGCGATATAGTTACTATTTTTTACTAATAATATTTATTTGCTAATGATTAGCTTACCTTTCCAACCCTTTCCATATATGTTTCAACACATTCCCATTCTTTATTGACCTTCTGAGTGAAGCCTCCTCTCACTGACACTGTTAATTTTGCTATGCTCATGAATTCAGAAATTTTGGATCTCCATTCAGATAGCTCCGGTACTATTGTTTTCCAGTTTTTTTGCAACCAATAATCTTGCTGCCGCTGTTCCATATAAGAATATATTATTCTTGTTTTTAGGAATATCAGTTTTAGTAGTCCCAATAAATATGCTTCTGATTTTTTATGAATTGTAATCTTAATTCCCCCCTCCCCCCAATTCTTCATGAATCCTTATCCAAAACTGTTTTATTAGCCTACACCCCCACATGTGAATTAGGGTTCCCACTTCTGCATTGCATCTCCAACATTTGTTTGAATAATTTTTATATATTTTGGCCAGTTTCACTGGTGTATCATACCATCGGTGGCACATTTTCATATTTTCTCTTATCAGGTAGCAAGCGGTAAAGTTTATATCTTGGGTCCATAATCTTTTCCAGTTTTCTAGGCATACTGTTTTGCCCAGGTCATGCGCCCATTTTATTGATTCCTTTATGACTTCATCTTTTAGATCACACTCCCATAATAAATTGTACATTCTTGATATTATCTTTTTATTCGATTGTAGTAATTCCTTTTGTAACTTTGAGATCCCCTGTTCAAAACCCTGTTTTTATCCTCTTTAAACAAATTTGCTATCTGATGATAATGCAGCCAACTACTGCAATGCTCATTAATTTCTTCATATGCTCTTAATTTTAAAATACCTTGCTCTTTTGTTACTAACTCATGGTAGGTTGGCCAGACCTTTCCCATGTTCAATTTTTTAATTCCTATCACCTCTGATGGTGAAACCCACCAGGGTGTTTTCGGTTCAAGTAACCAACGATGACTTTCCCAAACTTTATATATGGGCCTTCTTATTACACAATTTAAGAAATCTTTATTATTTAACATTTTACCATATGTCAAATATAAGTGCCAACCAAATCGGTTATTCCACCCCTCAATATCTAAGATCTCCACATTCCTCAGCAAAATCCAATTTTTAACCCACCCGAAACTGGCCGCAAAATTAAATAAAGTTTCAAATTAGGTAATCCAAACTCCCCCCCCCTTGGAATCTGTTAATATTTTATGCTTTATCCTTGGCTTCTTTCCTTGCCAAACAAACTGTGTAATATCCTTCCTCCATCCTTCAAATATCTGGCAATTACTGGTTATTGGGAGCATTTGAAATAAAAATAACAATTTCAGTAATACAATCATTTTTATCGTAGAAATCCTGCCCCAAAGTGACAATTTTAATCTTTGCCAAATGTCCAATTGCTTTTTGATTCCTTTCCAAATTTTATTGTAATACTCTTCAAATAATTCAATATTTTTCAATGTTATTTGAATTCCAAGATATTTTGCTTTTTTTACAATTTGAAGACCATTCCTCTCTTGTATTTATTTTTTCCTCTGTTCACCCAAATTTTTAACCATGACCGTAGTTTTTTCTTTGTTTACTTTGAGCCCCGCCACTCTCCCAAAATCTTCTATCCTTGCCATTAATTCTTGTATACTATCTACTGGTTCCTCTATCATTATCAGCACGTCATCAGCGAAGGCTCTGAGTTTATATGAGTTTCTTCCTAATTTTATTCTATCCCTCCCTCATTACCTCATTCAGAACCTCCAAGGTAAGTATAAAGAAGAGGAGAGAGGGCATCCCTGCCTAGTCCCCTTTTGGATTGGAAAATATTCAGTCAACTCATTCTTTATAATCAAATTTGCTGTCTGATTGTTATAAATTGCTTTTATTACCCTTATTATTGGCATACCCATACTCCATGGTCCTTAAAGACACGGTCGACTTCTGTGCTGGGTCCCCAAAGGTCAAAAACACAGTTGCAATCCTCATCTACCTATTAAGTAAAGTCCCCTAAAATTTAGTTCTGTACACAGCCATGGTTACGGCTTCTCCTGATTGTGAGTTCACTGGTGGGCAGTGAGATTGTGGAATTCTTTCTGTATGTATTTGAAGCACTGATAAGGTTTCCCCCCGTGTAAATCATTTCATGGGAAGTGAGAGAGGAGCTCTGACTGAAGCTCAGTACATATTCCAATCATTGTTAGTTTTTCCCACAATGACTTCTTTGATGGGTAATGAGAGTGGAGTTCTGACTGAAGCTCCTTCCACATTCCAAGCACTGATACGGTTTCTCTCCAGTATGAATTCTTTGATGGGCAGCGAGACTACCCTTCCGACTGAACCTCATCCCACATTCCAAGCACTGATAGGGTTTCTCCCCAGTATGGGTTCTTTGATGGGAAGTGAGACCGGACTTCTGACTGAAGCTCCTTCCACATTCCAAGCACTGATAGGATTTCTCCCCAGTATGAGTTTTTTGATGGCAAGTGAGAGTGAAGCTGTGACTGAAGCACTTTCCACATTCCAAGCACTGATAGGATTTCTCCCCAGTATGAGTTCTTCGATGTACCACGAGACTGTTCCTCTGACTGAAACACTTCCCACAGTCCTGGCAGTGATAGGGTTTCTCCCCAGTATGAAGTCTTCGATGTACCACGAGACTGTTCCTCTGATTGAAGCCCTTTCCACAGTCCCAGCACCGATAAGGTTTCTGCCCTGTATGAATTCTTTGATGGGCAACGAGAGTGCTTCTGTGACTATAGGTATTTCCGCATTCCAAGCACTGATAGGGTTTGTGCCCAGTGTGGATTCTTTGATGGTACATGAGTTGGGAGTCCTGACGGAATCTCCTTCCACATTCCAAACACTGATATAGTTTCTCCCTGGTTTCTCCCTTGTTTTTCGTTTCTAATTGATCACCACCTGCAACAAAGAGAAAACCAGATCAGAGCCTCAGGAGGAAATTTAGCCCTCAATGCTTGAACAGTGCTAATGAGTGTGGATTGATGCCAGGATTTGACCACGTCTGGAACCCGCTATGCACCCCGACTGGGCTAGGCAGGAAGACTGGAACACCTTCAGCATAATCCGGGAACCTGGACTCACAACTGTGCGTTATGAGCACCACCGTCAGAGGTGCAATAAACGCGGATGGGGCTGCAAGACTTTTGAAGCAGGTTCTTGATTTCTACAAGCTACAGAATTATTTACAGAATATACAGACTGTGTGGTATAGCTTCTTACTCACACATCGACAGCAGAGATGAAATCACACTCCCTAAACACGAGGCTCAGAGTCAGGAAAAGGAAGATTAAAGACACAGTTCCCTCCCCCTTCTCTCTGACCACCAGATCATACGATTCTCCCAGAAGGGAGGGGTGAAATGCTAACAACGAGTGCTTTTCATAGGGGAAGAACTGAAGGGAGTTATCTGTGAGGTCTTACTAAAGGGTTCATTAGCTTTGTTGACTGGCATCAAGGATGATATTTATGAGATCCTGAATTAGAAAACCTGGCTCTTTTCTCAGATAAGATTATACTTGGCCCTATCATCGAATCCGCTTCATCTCCAAGATCAGTGGCCTCATTGGTCCACAAAAAATGGACAGATGCAACATCAAAAGAGCCTAGGAGAAACTACTGGAGAAACTAAGAAGTCTAAAGCCTATGGTTGGAAAGGCCATGGCAGTTCAGACTAGGCTGACTTTCTTATGGACTGTTTTATTCTGGATTGCAGGACGCGGGTGGCGCTGTGGGTAAAACCTCAGTGCCTAGGACTTGCCGATCGTATGGTCGGCGGTTTGAATCCCCGTGGCGGGGTGAGCTCCCGTCTTTCGGTCCCAGCGCCTGCCCACCTAGCAGTTCGAAAGCACCCTTAAGTGCAAGTAGATAAATAGGTACCGCTTTCTAGCGAGAAGCTAAACGCCATTTCCGTGTGCTGCGCTGGTGCTGGCTCGCCAGAGCAGCTTCGTCACGCTGGCCACGTGACCCGGAAGTGTCTCCGGACAGCGCTGGCTCCCGGCCTCTTAAGTGAGATGAGCGCACAACCCTAGAGTCGGACACAACTCGCCCATATGGGCAGGGGTACCTTTACCTATTCTGGATTGTTTTATTTGACTTTTAACATAGTTTGTAAACTTCTTTGAGGTTTCTTTAATCTGAAATTAAAAGAATAATAACAATAGTAATAATAATACCTGGAGGAAGAATAGTTACAGGTAGGTAGCCGTGTTGGTCTGCCGTAGGCGAAACAAAATAAAAAACTCCTTCCAGTGGCACCTTAGGAAGGATTTTTCTTTTACCTGGAGAAAGAATAGTCACAGATGAAACAGTAGATAGCTCCCTATTCAAAATGTTCTGTACGGGTGTTAAGAGTCACAGATGTTGTAGGTGGCCCTGTTGAGCTCCATAAAAATATCAGAGGTTTGCCACCTAGAGATATACATATTACATTTCAGAACAGATACAGTGGAACCCCGTGTTACGTATGCAATCCGTTCCGGATCATGCTACGTAACACGGGTGTGTGTAACGTGAACACACGAAAACAAAAACAAAAAACCCAGAAGAAGCGCGATTTGGGCGCTTCTGCGCATGCGCAAAGTGTGCAGAAGTGTTCTGCGCATCTGGGTCACGCGCGCTCCGGAAACACTTCCGGGTGGTGGGCGTGCTTATCCCAAACGTACGCAACACGGAGCGTACGCAACACGAGGTATGACTGCATTATGATTCAACAGGGAGCTTTACCGTGAAAGTCCTGTTGGAAGATCGCCCGCCCGGGAGCATTGCCAGCACCCCAAAGCACTCCGGGGCGATTAGTCCGGTGGTCACTTTCTGGCTACCATCCAGGAATCCTCCTTTAGTCCAGAGAGACCGATAATTAGGCGACTTGTCTCTTATGAGAAAAGCACACCAATTTCTCCTGAGCAAACATCAGAAGAAAAGGCAGTTCGTAGACTACATCTACTTTATTAAAACTGCATAGAAAATACACACATGACTGCACGTCCTGAGCAGTCCGGCTTAGAGTTCTCCAACTCAACACTGCTCCAGTCCAGGAGCAGAAGAAAGAAGTGTAACTCCGCCCCGGGTACACTGAGGACAGTCTGAGAACTGGCTCAGACTTCCTTTCCCCCGGTCAGCTACACCTGATGTAAACAACAACCTTTTAGCTTTCGCTGCTTCCTGGCAGCTCGTGCAGCTCGTAGGGACTGAAATCCCAACAAGTCCATCATCTCACGATTCTGCTCCATGACTTCCTTATGCAGAGCTTTCTGTTCAGGATCCAGCAACACCCACTCCTCATCTGTGAAAGGAACAGTGATATCTTCAAAGCGCACTGAACCCTAAAAGAAAAAGGGAAATGTCCTCATATAGCGTAAAGATAATAATAATAATAATAATAATAATAATAATAATAATAATAATTTATTATTTATACTCCGCCCATCTGGCTGGGCTTCCCAGATGGGCGGAGTATAAATAATGGGCGGCTTCCAAAAGAATATTAAACATTTAATGTTTGATACATCAAACATTAAAAGCTTCCCTAAACAGGGCTGATCGACTAGGACAGATGATGGACTAGACATTGATCTGGTGTTTTCTGCCTGTAATGGCTGTGTTGTTTTAAAGGAATTGATTTGCCGCACATTTTAGTTATGGATTGTTATTTTTATATTTTAAATGAATTCTTCTATTGTGTCTTTCAATGGTGAGTATTAATTTTGTTGTAAATGGGTGGAACTGAACATGGTGTTCCTCAAATAATTCTCTTGGCACAAGCGTTCCAATTTGCCGGGGGGGGGGGGAGGATCCCTTCTGTACTCTCTCTGTGTGCTGTTCTTCAGGGGGCAAATGGGAAGCAAAAGGAGACCTAGGAAAGCCCTGAAGGTGAATCCTGGCTACTGTTTTTATGGTTTCTCAACTGCTTAGAAGCCTATTATAGTATTCAACAATAAATAAAGAAAACGGTGACCGAGAAATAATGCAAGCAACAGTAAGGCTAGTTGAGGCAAGGCGGCTGTTCCTTATTTTCAGCACCCCGACCTTCTAGAAAGGCCTTTGTTCAGGGCAGCTTGGCCAGAAACAAAGTGGAGGAAGAGTGAGATTTGCTTGAGCCCAGAGGCACCCCGACTACCCCACCCATCAGCCTCTTTCCACAATATGCTCATTCCTGCTACCTGATCTGGTTCCACAGTGGCCGCTTCCCCTCCACCCCCATGAAAAGATGAATGAGGAGGTCTTGCCAACATCCTTCCGTCACCTGCAAGAGACAAAGGTAAGTGTGAAGCCAGGTGTGCATGCTTATCTCAGAGGTGAAGCAGTGCAGCTCTAACGACAGGTGGGCCTTAGAAAAAGCCTCACTCGAAGAGTGCATTTGGACGTTTGTACCCGTTTCGTATTTTAGCATCTTCCCTTCCTTGGGGCTTTCCCCCAAGAAGATTCAAGGAACCCCTGGATGAGTTTCAGGATTCACAGAATGTGACCAAACAGAAAAACAACTCAATCCTCCATACCCTGTGGCTTCTCTTTGATGTCCAATGCAGTTCTCTCTGCCTCAGAGGAATACCGGCCCATTTCTGCAAACAGATCCTTTCCCTAAAATAAAAGAATCATAGAATGTTAGAGTTGGAAGGGATTCCAAGGGCCATCTTGTCCAACTCCCTGCAAAGCAGGAACCTCAACACGGATTCCAAACAGAGAATGAGGAGAAGGGTTAGAAAAGGAATGGCAGAAGCAAACAATTTAGGGGTATCAGATCTCATTCCTTGAACGCTTTCCAAAAAAGAAGAGCCATTAGCTGAGAATTTGGGGGTCCTCTCCCTCATGATGGAAGACCCTGGGAGTATCCAGAGGAACGTCTCTCTCACCTGCTGCTCTGCCTGCTTCCTCTCCTCTGCCTGACTCAGGAGGAATCCTTCGGCCAGGGCCACCGCCTGGGAACTGGTCTCCGCTCCACATTCCCTCACCCAGCTCTCCATCTCTGGCGGAAGGACAGCCAGGAACTGCTCCAAGATCACCAGGTCCAGCATCTCGGATTTCGTACGCCGTTCTGGCTTCAGCCACTGACGGAAAAGGCAGTAGAGTCGGCTGCAAACCTCTCGGGGTCCTTCGGCCTCCTGGTAGCAGAACTGCCTGAGCTGCTGGCTCTGCACATCTGAGCGGAGAGTGTCCTCCTCTCCCAGGATCTTCTTCACAGAGTATTCCCAGAATCCCCCACTGCTCTCGGTTTTGATGACATGGCCTCTTCCTGCTTCAGGGCCAGTTGAGTCTTGCTCCTCCATCTGGGCTTTCAGGAAGCCCCCAAGAGACTGGAAGTAACCTGTAGTCTTCTGCCAAGTCTTATCTGTCCAAATTAGAGGTGCTAGAAAATACTACAAAACAAATACATTGCTGTAAGATTGACACACTGTCAGGAGAAGAAAAATGTTCCTTGGGCAGGTGTGGATGAGTCTTGGTTTAATTCTTATTAATACTGAATTTTAATCTGCCTTGGGTAATCAGTGTAGTAGTAGTAGATGGATTCTGCACCGAAAAGGTTGGACTAGACTAAGGTTACCAGATTTTTTTCAGTGAATCCAGGGACACTTTTCAATTTCCTACTAAATAGATGGATTTTGTCAGAGGACTGATTTGTAAATCTGGGGACTGTCCCTGGGAAACGGGGACGTCTGGTAACCTTAGACTAGACAGCCCTTGGCATCCCTTCCAACTCTACAATTCTACAATTGTATAATTATAATAATATTAACAATAACAACAACAGCAGCAATAACATAAAGCATCAAGTGTGGGGAAAATAAAGCCCTTGAGATTTTGGCGTAGGTAAGCACAAACACCCCATCAGCATTTTGCTTCACCTAGTTGATCTAAATTTAAATGTCAAATTGAAGAATTAACAATGGAGTGCACCTCTGGGGGTGAAGTCAATTTGCCTTGTGAGCAGCACCAAAGTGACTGCAGAAGGTGCTGGAAGGAGGCGTACAAAGTGTCACCCAACCACCTTAGGGAATCCACTCTGGGTTTGTAGGTTTACTCCTCAATCTTTTCTTCTCCTGAAGGGGTTCAGGATCAGTTTTCCTTCTCCTAGCTGGGTTCCCTTTCTGGGTCGAGGAGCCCCATCTGCCCCCTACTTGACCTTTGGACCCCTTCTCGGTCTTGTCCACTCAGCATGCTGAACCCCATCTTTGCATCACTGTAGACTTGAGACCCATCAGCTCCCCCATCGTTCAGCCCGGACACTGAGGTCCAGCGCCGAGGGCCTTCTGGCAGTTCCCTCATTGTGAAAAGTGAGGTTACAGGGAACCAGGCAGAAGGCCTTCTTGGTAGTGGCGCCCGCCCTGTGGAACGCCCTCCCTTCGGATGTGAAGGAAATAAGCAGCTATCCTATCTTTAAAAGACATCTGAAGGCAGCCCTGTTTAAAGGTAAAGGGACCCCTGACCATTAGGTCCAGTCATGACCGGCTCTGGGGTTGCAGTGCTCATCTTGCTTTATTGGCCGAGGGAGCCGGCATACAGCTTCCGGGTCATGTGGCCAGCAGGAATAAGCCGCTTCTGGCACAACCAGAGCAGCGCACGGAAACGCCGTTTACCTTCCCGCCGGAGCGGTACCTATTTATCTACTTGCACTTTGACTTGCTTTTGAACTGCTAGGTGGGCAGGAGCAGGGACTGAGCAATGGGAGCTCACCCCGTTGCGGTGATTCGAACTGTCGACGTTCTGATCGGCAAGTCCTAGGCTCTGTGGTTTAACCCACAGCGCCACCCGTGTCCCTTTACAATCCTCTGATTCCATGAGTCTGTGACCTGCTCACAAACAGGGAATGATCGCAGCAAAGAGCAGATCCTAACAGACACACTCTTTCCTGTCATGCGTGGATTATGGAGTATGGGGCTGAGGATCCCCACCCCCCACTATGCCCCACACAGGGAAGTTTTTGATATTTGATGCTGTATTGTTTTTAACACTCGATTGGAAGCCGCCCAGAGTGCATCAATAGGAGTATAGCATCTAGATCAAGGGAAGTAATAGTGCCACTGTATTCTGCTCTGGTCAGACCACACCTGGAGTACTGTGTCCAGTTCTGGGCACCACAATTCAAGAAGGACACTGACAAACTGGAGTGTGTCCAGAGGAGGGCAACCAAAATGGTCCAAGGCCTGGAAACGATGCCTTATGAGGAACGGCTAAGGGAGCTGGGCATGTTTAGCCTGGAAAAGAGGAGGTTAAGGGGTGATATGATAGCCATGTTCAAATATATAAAAGGATGTCACATAGAGGAGGGAGAAAGGTTGTTTTCTGCTGCTCCAGAGAAGCGGACACGGAGCAATGGATCCAAAGTACAAGAAAGAAGATTCCACCTAAACATTAGGAAGAACTTCCTGACAGTAAGAGCTGTTCGACAGTGGAATTTGCTGCCAAGGAGTGTGGTGGAGTCTCCTGCTTTGGAGGTCTTTAAGCAGAGGCTTGACAGCCATATGTCAGGAGTGCTCTGATGGTGTTTCCTGCTTGGCAGGGGGTTGGACTCGATGGCCCTTGGGGTCTCTTCCAACTCGATGATTCTATGATTCAGAGTGGCTGGGGAAACTCAGCCAGATGGGCGGGGTATAAATAATAATTAATTAATTATTATTATTAACATTTTTATTATTTAGCCCCCCAGCCAAAGCCTTTCCTGCGATTGCAGCTGCTGCAGTCGGCTGACAGCTCCGAGGAGCCACAGGAAGGAGCAGAGGGCCGGGTGGGGACCCAGGGTGGCCCCCAGGACGCATCCCTACCAGAGGGGTGGGTCCCCCCCCGCCCCCTGGGACTCTTAATTCCCCCCACTTTGCCCTATGGCGGAAGAGACTAACCAGCTTCCCGCAGGCGCCGCCGAGAGACAGAAAGACAGAGACCCGCTTCCTTCCCTCTCAGTACAGGAAGTGATTGGCAGGAAGTACCTTTGCACGCCCCGCCCTTCCGTCGCGTTATTTCCGGTCCTCCAGGCGGTGGGGGATGCGGCGGTGCGCCATTTTGGAAGAGGGCGGAAGGGAGGGCTCCGTCATGCTGGAAAAGGCAGCGATAGGGCAGGTATCAAAGGCGCCATCTTAGGAGAGGCACTGAGGCTAGAATGTGACGCAAGAAGCGGGCGGAGGAGGCACCACCGCCATCTTGGACAAGGGCAAGTAGAGGACTGGGAGGAAATCTCAGGAATGGAGGTCGAGTCCCCATTAAGCCTAGACTTCAGGGAGACTGCCTCTGCAGGGCCTGGTACAGACTTCCTCAAGCTTGGCCCGCCAGGTGTTTGTGGCCTACAACTCCCATGATCCCTAGCTAGCAGGACCAGTGGTCAGGGATGATGGGAATTGTAGTCTCAAAAAACACTGAGGAAGCCTAGCCCAACAGGTGTTTATGAAGCCTGTGGTTTTTCAGGGAGAGGGCTGGGTTTGCTCGGCTTGCTAAGGGTTAAAAGGCACTGAGCTGCATTCCTAGAGAGGAGAGGAAATTGGAAGGGGAGGGAGAGTCCTCGGGAGCCAAAGCTCCCCCTGCTGGGCGGGGGAGGGACCGCGATCCTCTCCTTCACAATACAGTCCTACCTTGGAAGGAGGAATCCCTTATGGAACTTGTTATGTACTGAGTTGTCCGTATAGTAAAAGCCATGGTTTTCCCAGTAGTGATGTATGGAAGTGAGAGCTGGACCATAAAGAAGGCTGATCGCCGAAGAATTGTTGCCTTTGAATTCTGGTGCTGGAGGAGACTCTTGAGAGTCCCATGAACTGCAAGAAGATCAAACCTCTCCATTCTTAAGGAGATCAGCCCTGAGTGCTCACTGGAAGGACAGATCCTGAAGCTGAGGCTCCAATACTTTGGCCACCTCATGAGAAGAGAAGACTCCCTGGAAAAGACCCTGATGTTGGGAAAGATGGAGGGCACAAGGTGAAGGGGACGACAGAGAATGAGATGGTTGGATGGTGTTCTTGAAGCTACCAGCATGAGTCTGATCAAACTGCGGGAGGCAGTGGAAGACAGGAGGGCCTGGCGTGCTCTGGTCCAGGGGGTCATGAAGAGTCGGACACGACTAAACGACTAAACAACAGCAACATGTACTGAGTTGAATAGGATCCAAACTGCAGCAGTCTGATTGGTCCTAGACCAATAAAAAACAAAATGCAGCAGTCTGATTGGTCCAAGAACAATGCAGCAGTATGATTGGTTGGCAGGAACCACCCAATCCTGCTCCAGATAGAAGTGAATCCACAACCTGATTGGCTTACAGTAGATATTCCGGAATTAGCCAATCATGTGCAGCCCATTGTGTAAATAATGTATATAAAGCAGATACTTTGAGGGGACTTTCATTCATTCCTCCTCACCACTATGAGCCGAATAAAGAGCATGAAATCACTTTGCGACTCTGAGTATATTTCAGAACTGCATCTGTTTTGAAATCCAGTACATATTTCTGTGTGACAAACCTCCAATATTTTACGTACAGGTGGGTAGCCGTGTTGGTCTGCCGCAGTCGAAACAAAATAATAATAATTATTTCCAGCAGCACTTTAGAGACCAACTAAGTTAGTTATTGGTATGGTATTTATTATATTTATAATTTTTATTTATTTGTTTGTTTTGTTTCGACTCCCAATATTTTGATGCTGCTCAATAGCACCACCTACAACATCAAACCTAGACAGCATCTTAGAAAGCAGAGACATCACCTTGCCGACAAAGGTTCGTATAGTTAAAGCTATGGTTTTCCCAGTAGTGATGTATGGAAGTGAGAGCTGGACCATAAAGAAGGCTGATCGCCGAAGAATGGATGCTTTTGAATTATGGTGCTGGAGGAGACTCTTGAACCTCTCCTTTCTTAAGGAAATCAGCCCTGAGTGCTCACTGGAAGGACAGATCCTGAAGCTGAGGCTCCAAGACTTTGGCCACCTCATGAGAAGAGAAGACTCCCTGGAAAAGACCCTGATGCTGGGAAAGATGGAGGGCACAAGGAGAAAGGGACGACAGAGGACGAGATGGTGGGACAGTGTTCTCGAAGAGACCAGCATGAGTTTGACCAAACGTTTCCTTCCCAACATTTGATTTAATGTTGTTGATATCTTTGCATCTCGCAACTGTGGGGAGGGAGGAATCCGGAGGGAGCCTGTGGAGCATCAACCCTTGCCTTGGTTCCCATCGGCTCCTCCACTGAGCCCGACCCTCACCCCCTCAGCATGGCTAATACCTCGGTGGGTCAAGCTGCCTTTCTGGCAAGTGCACTGCTGTTTACTGAAGCTCTTACTGAGGAAGCTTTTAAAGGAACTCCGCAGTTTGGAAAGGATCAGCCAAACCCTTCACCTTTGCAGCTTAGAATCATAGAATCATAGAGTTGGAAGAGACCACAAGGGACATGGAGTCCAACCCCCTGCCAAGCAGGAAACACCATCAGAGCACTCCTGACATATGGTTGTCAAGCCTCTGCTTAAAGACCTCCAAAGGAGGAGACTCCACCACACTCCTTGGCAGCAAATTCCACTGTCAAACAGCTCTTACTGTCAGGAAGTTCTTCCTAATGTTTAGGTGGAATCTTCTTTCTTGTAGTTTGGATCCATTGCTCCGTGTCCGCTACTCTGGAGCAGCAGAAAACAACCTTTCTCCCTCCTCTATGTGACATCCTTTTATATATTTGAGCATGGCTATCATATCACCCCTTAACCTCCTCTTCTCCAGGCTAAACATGCCCAGCTCCCTTAGCCGTTCCTCATAAGGCATCGTTTCCAGGCCTTTGACCATTTTGGTTGCCCTCCTCTGGACACGTTCCAGTTTGTCAGTGTCCTTCTTGAATTGTGGTGCCCAGAACTGGACACAGTACTCCAGGTGTGGTCTGACCAGAGCAGAATACAGTGGCATTATTACTTCCCTTGATCTAGATGCTATACTCCTATTGATGCAGCCCAGAATTGCATTGGCTTTTTTAGCTGCCGCGTCACACTGTTGGCTCAAAGGAACTGGGTGGTGGTGGTGGTGGTGGTGAAGGAGGAGGAGAAGAAGAAAGGGATCCCAGAATCAGGGAAATGAAACTCTGAAAATTCAGGTGAATGTGCTTTTTACAAGCTCTGTAAACATACTGCATTTTTTTTTTTGCTGGAAATCTGCATTCACAATTCACACAAGTGTATATACTGAAGGTTAGCAGGTGTTGGTTTGCACATTTTCAAAAACTGTGAATGAGGAAGGTGTGAACTGAATTGAATTCATCCTTGATTAATCTTGTTAGCAAACTGCAAACTGTCCCTTGCCCTGCCTTGCCGATAAGCTGGAGGAAAGAGCTGCTGCTGAAAGTGCCCCATCTTTGAAAAGGGGGTCTACAGAGCCATACGTTTCACAGGGAGATGGAGAAATACCTTGACCAGGGGTGTAAACAAATCAAAACAGTCCTTATTTATGAAAATGAACTCACCCTGGGGAGGGGGCAGGGAAAGGATTGGACAAATAACTCTCCCACCTTCGCTTCCATTTTGTAGCATGGGATTGTGGGGGCTTCCACAATATCATTTGGAGGGCTGGCCCCAAAGGATGTAAAGTCATTGGGGATTCAGAAACACTTCTTCCAGCAGCCGAGCTTATCTAAGTGAGACCTCAACAAACCAAGCTTATCTATATTCAGCTTCTCAGTCTGTATTGCGTGTGAAATAGGGATAATTTTGTGGCAGAACATACAGGGCTTTCCCATCTCGCCCTGTCCTCAGATTCTTCTTAAAGGAGGAAGAGCACTCTACTTATGCTCAGAGGAACACTGCCCTTAATTTTTCTTTTTAATATAGAAAAAAGCATAAGCAAAGTGAGCATTTAATATGAAAAACACCCATTCAGCAAGTGCACTGCGAAATTCACAGTATTCTAGCACTGGTAAAATTGTACTTGCAAGAGATTCATGGCTGGATCAGGGCACCAGAAAGTGAAAAACAATAGGATGTTTTGATTTCCATGTTTCTGAAGTGGTGTTTGTTCCCAAAAGCAGCCTATCTGCACCAAGACAGCAGTCCTAATCCTAGATGCATAGCAGTAAATCCCACTCAATTCAGTGAGGCTTACTCTCAAGTAAGTGGCATTAGGATTTCAGTCTTAATCGGCTTCTTAAGGCGAATTTTGAAAAGCAATGAAATGCACTGCTCATTTCTGCTCTTTTGACATGGAAAGAAGCTGTCTCCTTTTTTGCTTTTGCATTGAATTTTTTATTTTTTATTTTTTTAAATAGATATTTATTAAGAATTTTCCATTTTGATACATTAAAAAACCAAAAAGAAAAAAAGAAAACATATACAATTTACAATCCTTATTTTTCTATAACATATTTCCCTGACTTCCCCACACCTTTTTAAAGGCTTTGGAACCTGCATTGAATTTTTATTATATTTCCACAGTAAGCATTATAAGCATAAACAAGAAAACATTGTCCAATACACAGGTGTGTTGCATATTTAAATACATTCAGGAATTATTTCATAGCACATGTCAATTTCCATCCACCTGAAAGAAATTTAGAAGTGATGGCTTTTGTTAATTCTGTGGAATTTTTACCTGTCTTCTCAAGTTAAGGTCTGAGCATCTTTGCTGAAGGGGGGGGGGAGAGAACCACCTGGATTTGGCTGCCTGTTTTTCAGCACCCCAAAACTTAATCAAAAAGTAAAATTAAATTTAAATTTTCTTTCCTTCCCCAGCACTAAAGTTTTCTTCACTTTCAGCTAAACTGTCCCTCCCTTGGGCCTGAGTGAGGGAAATGAGTTAGAACGACAAACTTAAACTGAACTGTGAAATTAAGGTAGGGAGAATGGCTGAAATCCTAACCTGAATTAGTGGGAACAAGACTTGTCAAATTCAGTGGAACTTAAAGCCCTTAATTTTGAAAGGCACCATGCAAGCAAGGTAGTTGAATTGTAAATACACGTTGATCAACTGAGTGTCTATTGCGTGCTATGAAAAAAATATATGAAACTATATGCATTCCCACATTAGTAAATGACAAAACGGAATACTGATTTGTGCAAAATAAACCAATTGCAGTGGCTGAAAATACAAGTGGAAATCAGGGCAGACGGAGGCATTTCAGCACAACCCTACCGAGAGTGAAAATGTTCTGGTGTTTAATTCTCACTAGAGAATCAGTGGATCATTCCCACTAGATGCATTACAGTATGTTGCATATTGAGCCAGACTCTTCTTCTTTCTTTCTTCTGTTTTCTTCATTAATTTCCCTTTCCACTTCCTTTCGTATTTTCCTCTTCATCTTCTCAATCTCTTCTTGGTCCACCTCTAGCATGTCTTCCGTGTAGCAGGGGGCTGCCTTGTTCTTTTGGACCAGGTGGTCGATCATCCCAAGCAATTCGGCCACCTGCTCCTCTCTTTCCTGCCCTTCCGCCCGGTTGTTGAAAGCCAGGCATCTCCCGCCACACTGAGCGATCTGGTTCTGCAGATCCTGGTCTCCCTCCGCCAAGAACGCTTTCAAAGGCCTACCTTCCAGGTCTTCCTTCCGGGTGAACAAGATGATCATGTAGTCCTTGGCTTTGCAGCTGAAGATCTTCTGGATCAACCGAGCAACAGCTTTCTCTTCTGGGCTGAAACGAGTCAGCTGAATGACTTGTATGATGACATGGGCTCCTGGGTAGATGTGCTTCACACAGGTCTTGATTTCCTTGGAGGTCACATCTTCTGGAACATTTATGTCGAAAAAGCCAGGCGTATCAACCACCACAATTCTCCTACCACCAATGACCGTGTCCTCTTTCTGGCATTTTGCTGTCACGGAGGAAGGGGACGAGAAGGATGAAAACCTTTTGTCCCCCAGGATGGTGTTTCCTGTTGCGCTTTTCCCAGCTCCAGTTTTACCCACCAGGGCGATCCTCAGTTCTGCAAGAAAGAGGCAGGAGATGGTGAGCAACTCTTCTGCATTGTCACAAAGGTCAGAGAGGAAACAAGGAGAACATGGGCACCACCCCTCCCTTGCCCATCTCCATCACCCAGGAGCTGTGGGGAGGGAGAAACAGATTGGTCAAGTTCTCCTTCCCTCAGGTTCTCATTTCTCCAGACTTAAGTTCAGTTCTCCATTTTTTGGCATGACAATCTGTACACATTTAAGTGCATTTAACCCAATACATGTGTACTTATTCCCATTATAAACATTTCTGCAAGCAATTTCCCCCAATATAATTCATTTCTCCACAGATATACGCAAATTTGTGTGCATTTTCCCCTGTTCTATGCTTTTTCATATATATTTTGGTTGAACTGCATCTTTTAGCTCATGTAATAATTGGTTACCTTTCACCCCAGGGTGAGTTACAACAATTAAAACACAAAGTTAAAAACAGGCTAAAAGTGCAGAAATAAGACAGGTGCCAAAGTTAGACACCTCAAGCTTCAAAAGAGGTGCACCTTCAGCATTTGCCAGAAGCTGCACAATGAAGGCTCCAGAAGTTCCACATCTATGGGGCCACCACAGAGAAGGTCCTTTTGTAGGTGGTAGAACAACCAAGAGGACTCCTTCCCCCAAGAGGGTCTGCAGGGAAAGAGGGGGGTCTTTCAGGTATTGGAGACACGAATCATTTTGGTCTTTAAATACCAACGTGAGCACCTTCAATATGGTCTGGAAACAAACCATGAATCAAGCTAATCTCTCTCCCATGGTTACATTGATTCCATCCAACACCGTCCAGGACTCTGCGAGAATGAGATCAAATCAGCTCGGTCTTACCTGTGCTTTTCCCAGCCATATTCAGACAAGCAGAAAAATTCACAAGCCAATATTCAGGATTTCTAGATCAGAAGCAAAAGGAAACAGAATCAGCCAATGGGGAGCTTTCTGTATTAGGCAGAAATGTGTGCTGCTCCCCCAAAAAACTTGCCTCACAAAATTCTTTTTACACTTTACAGAGGGATCTTCCTAAGTGCCCGCTGTCCCAAATATTTGGCCATCATGTGTGTGTTTCACTTTTTGTGTTCCATGCCTCCTCACTGGCTCATGTTCAGAATAAGACCCACGACTCCCAAATTCTCACTGACTAAAACGTCACACCTTTGTACCAAATGAAAAGCATCTCTGCTTCTTCCAAAAAACACTTTAGCTCAACCTTTGGTGAGGCTCCAGAGGATGAGATGACAGTCATGGACTTGTGGAGCAGCCATGATGGCCCCTCAGACTCACAGGTGGCATCTGAAGGGAGTTTGGAGGATCTGCTGCCTTCATATTTGATCTGTTTCTCCATAGGATACATTTCTCTGGGGAGCCATGGGGCCACCATTTCCCTCCAGTATGTGCTGAAAGGAAAGGATGTCTTGGGGAGAAATGGCAGGTCCCGCAAAACAGGAATGGCCCTCACTGACGGCTGCCCCAGAATGGAGACTGGTCAACTGGGGCAAGAGGGACACTGCCCCACCCAGCCCCCACTTGCTCCTTCCTTCCTTCCTTCCTTCCTTCCTTCCTTCCTTCCTTCCTTCTGCTCTAGGGTGCAGCTGTGAACATCTTCCTCCTCCTCAGAGTTGCCTTGGTAGATGTCAGTAGGGAGGAGGATGGGGACTCCGCCCATCAGTGGTTCTGGCTCCACCTACTCTTGGGCTCCCTGCCTCCCACCCCTCCCCCAGTCCGAATGGCCACCCCTGGGACTGGGACTTTCTTTGCCTCAGATCCCAAGATGGAGCTGGCTTTGGCTCACTGTCCAAAGCTCTGGATGTCTTCTTCCCCACTGAGGGAAATGGGAAAATGCCTATCAGCTTCCAATTCCTTGGCTGAACTGGGAAGGGCAGAAAAGACCATTCTCAAGGGAAGAAGCCTTGCGTGTCTCAGGGAAACAAGGGCAGGAGTTGTTGCTCAAAGAGCCTTGGCAGTCTGAGGAAACTCCCTTCCCCGCTGTGGTCTTAATAGTGTGGAAAATATAGCGTGACTCTGCTTACGTAACAGAGAGGGTCTGCCAGAGGGCACTGCTGAGCGGCCTTAAGACTGGGGCTGGAAGACAATATCCCATTCCTCTGCCCCATGAGCTCACTGAATTCATGCACGGGGACGGGGCTGAGCTCTCTGAGCATCCTCTACATCAGGGGTCTGCAACCTTTAAGACAAAAAGAGCCACTTGGACCCGTTTCCGAAGGGGAAAAAAAACTGGGAGCCGCAAAACCATTGCGACATTTAAAACAAATATATCTCCGGAGCCGCGATCTGACAGCGGGCGGGAAGGTGACGTCGGGACGGTGCGTGACTAACGCATGCACCGCCCCCATGCGACGTCACAGCCAGTACAGCGCCCGCCACAGTGGGGAGTGTCGGGGCGCACAATGCGCCTCCTCCCCTCGCTAGTATCCGCCCCGGAGCCGCAGCAAAGGTGTAAAAGAGCCACATGCGGCTCCGGAGCCGTGGGTTGCAGACCCCTGCTCTACATCATAACTTCCAGAGTTGCACCTATGCCAAGGATTTAGTGGTAAACATAGTTTTCTCCATCTGGTGTAAGCTGAAGAGAGCACAGATACACACAGTCCTAAGTATTATTGTTTTCCCATTCCCTTGTTTTTTGTCTGAACAGCTAACATACAGAAGAGCCCTGTGTGTTTAAAGCTTGCATCTTGCAATTTGCATAAGACCTGGTCCAGAGAAAGATATTCTTCCTCATTCTGTCCTTGGGAATACTATTCATCTCCCTACCACCCCATGCCCAGGGGGACAGGGGCAAGTCTACATTTCTTAGTTATTGTCTGCGTCCCACCTCCAAAATGCTGCTTCTCTTGGACCATATAATAAGGCAGAGACTGAAACAAGTTGAGGGCTTCTCATCTCGAGGTAACTGAGAAAGTTCAGGAGATTAAAGTGACCCCTTTGGATGCAAGCAACAGCCCAGGCGGGGCAGAGAAATTCTAGTATACTAATCTGCAGAACCAAAGAAGGTGGCCAAGATTTCCACATGAGCAGCACAAGAATGCAGGGGAGGCCGGGATCAAAAATTCCAAGAGGAAGGAGAGAGACATGGAGCCATCG
Source organism: Podarcis vaucheri (assembly GCF_965113315.1). Taxonomy (NCBI): domain Eukaryota; kingdom Metazoa; phylum Chordata; class Lepidosauria; order Squamata; family Lacertidae; genus Podarcis; species Podarcis vaucheri. The sequence continues at coordinate 63,498,416 of NC_138750.1, read as the reverse complement.
CAAGATACAATTAATGTTTTGTCCATGTGGAAAGTGGCAAACAGGGAAGGAGAAGGAATGCAGATCTCTGCCTCTGTTTACACTAAGTGGGATAGAAACATCTTTTGTTTATGGAGAAAGAAGAAGAGGATGAGATTCTCCAAAAGTCAGTTTTCACCTCAAGGGCTCGTTTTCCATGCACCTTCTCAGCATCCCTGTTTCGGACACATCTCTCCCTTTGGGACCTCCTTACAGTTCTTTATGGTGCCTCTGGTCAAAGGCCTGCATCAGTCACCATAATCCTGCCACCCACATGGTTGCCTTGCTCAGTCCGATAATATTATAAGAAAAGAATCTGAGGTGCATCTCTCAGTGTCCTCCTGCTTGATAAGAAACCCTAAAAATTCTACTGCAAAATTAATGCTGGTGTCAGAGTACAGGGGTATTTCCCAAGACTGAGGGGTGCGGGTGTCAAGGATATTTTGTTTCCCCACAAACAAACCCTATGCACACTTTCCTGGTGTAAACTCCATGGAACTTAATGGAGCTTTCCCCACCAAAGTAAAAATCCTCACTATTACTCCTGAAACTGCACTATTAAAATACAAAGATGTGGGGCTTTTGCTCCAGTTAGAATCACAGCATTTTGAGCGTAGAGCAGACAGCTATTGGGGGACGGGATTTAGCCTTTTCCCCTCTAGCCCTAGTGAATCCTCCAGAGGTGCCATTGAAACTCCTAGTGTACCCAAATGCCTGGGGGGTGTGGGCGTTGCCAAACTGGGTTTTTGATCCGGGTGAAAAAAAGGCTTCTTTTTAAATAATTTGTTGAAAGCCGCCCAGAGTGGCTGGGGAAGCCCAGCCAGATGGGAAGGGTATAAATAATAAATTGTTGTTGTTATTATTATTATTAGTTTGCCCCCCCCCCCACAGACTGTTGAAGCCATTGAGTTCAATCATTGGAGAAATTCATTGTGGGAATTGGCAGACTTCACCCCTTAGAAAAGTATGACCATGTTTGCAGATTGCAGCCATTTCTGGCAGAAAAGAAAACTGCTCCGCATTTCTTTACAAATAAATGCCATTTGAAAGGTTCCCTGTGAGAAAACATAATTTTCTGGGCCACCTCCCTTTTGGTTCTATAAACCCATCTCCAGGACCCCCTAAACTACTGTATAAAAAAGTATTATTCCGAATAACATTTTGCACAACCCACTAAGCTAGGTAGTAACCCAGTAACATTTTGCACGTCAGCAACCATTGCACAATCATTCAAAACTATTTCGTTTAATTCACTCAACCATGCTGGTGAACTTGATTCAGTGATACCAGCTTTTCAAAGCCATTTGACCCCCAGCCCCCCTGCCCCCCATGGCAACCCCACTGCCCCCCAACCCCCAAGCATGGGGTGGTACCTCCCAGTTTGGGGGCCACTGCCTCGCCGGACTTGGCTGCAGGTTGGGAGGCGTAACTCCGTGTGCAGAGACTCCTTCGCCTAAAAGTTTCATAAGACGGAAGGGGGAAAGAATGTTACAGCCATTTCGAGAGTCACAATTGTAGGGGGTGGGAGGAGGGGGCGGAAACAAAGCTGCGTTTTCCACATATCTAACAAGAGTCCCAAATTAAAAGGCGAACAGGGAAGACACGGAGCATCTCCAACACAGACTGATCTGCTTCCCAAACCTACAGACTCGGACCTTCAACTCTTGCAGCTGCTGCTCACGCTTCCCCAGCACCAAGCTGTGGGTCTGAGGGAAGTGTGGGGTTCCTCTGGCTCTCGGGTGCTTCTGCAAGCCCCACAGAAGACTCAATGGGGCGAGCAGAGTCGTCTCCGCTTGGCAATTCTCTTTTGGTGAATGAGAAACAAGTCAGAGAAACCTCCCTGACTTCCCCAAAACTGGTCTCGGCTGCTAGCCAGAAATATTTGGTGGCACTGCAGGGTGAGAGAGGGGCTGAATTCGCCCCTCCCCGTTTTATTCCTCTCTGAACCGAGTCCCTGGTCCACACGAGAGAGAGAGAGAGAGAGAGAGAGAGAGAGAGAGAGAGAGAGAGAGAGAGAGAGCGCAACGCCCGTCAAGCGCAGCTGCTCTCTGACAACGCGGCGAAGAAGGTGCGCTTCTCTTTCTGCGTTTGGGAACCCCAGGCGTCGCCTTGCGCAGAGTGGGACCCTTGCTCCGTCTGGCGCAATGTCGCCTGCACTGACTGGCAGGCGCTTCCCAGGCCCAAGTCTCTCCCCCAGCCCCACCTGGAGAGGCCGGGGGTCGAACCTCGGACCTTCTGCATGCCGTGCAGCTGAGCTGATTCTCCCTCCTGGCGAAAGACTCCCTTGCTCTGAGTTTGAGCGCAGAAGGGCTGGAGAGAACAGAGGAGGGAAGGGGGAGAGTTCACTTTGACCGGCGAGCCGAGGTCTTGATCCCTGACTTATTTTCCCAGCCCCGCCCTTTCCCGACTCCCAGTGATTTGGGAAGAGATGCCAACGAAGGATTGATTTTTCAGAGGGACCCTTTCTCTTTCCTCTGCCTCTCCTTTCTCTATCCAATTCAATGGAGAGATTTCTTTCTTGCAGGGAGAAGCTGTGTGCCGAAAAATCCCTGGTGTGGGGCAGAAGAAGTTATTTCCATCTTCCCCCTACCCCCTACTGATTTTTTCTTTGTCTTTTTGTACCAACCCCCCCCCCCCATGGCAAAGGAAACAGTACAGCTCTAATTTTGGGATTTGTCAGTCTCCATGTCTGCAAATTTCAGGCAATTCTGGCGGTGGGGCGGGAGGACATGTTCCTTTATAAATAAACTTTAAAACCCCTAGAAGGATGTTCCTGCAGATTGTCAGGCTCCTTTAACTGCTAATTAAATCAAAAGGAAAAGATTCATGCTTATACACGCAAGCCAAAGTTTTGCTTTCAAGAGCTCTAACCCAGCCTCTAGCAACAGGTCAAACAAAGCAGACCTTGAGCATCTCTGAGGCAAGTTGAGATACAGAAGACTTAAAGTCAAACCTTGTGGCTGCTGCTCCCTGCTCCCAAATACCAACCTGTGGTCCGTCTGAGGTGTGGGTCTCCCTCTGTGTGGGTCTCCCTCTGTGTGGGTCTCCCCCTCCTGCTGCTGCTCTTGGGTGCTTCTCCCAGAATTGCAGGAGATCAAATGCAGCTCCTCTGAAATTTTCCTCCCAGAGGGCAGTTTTGTCCTCTCCTGTAGCCAATAGAAACAGATATGCAATTCCGGGAAGCTGTTTTGGCTTCTCAGAACATGATTTGGCTGCTAGCCATGAATGCTTTTGGGGTGGGTGGGTGGAGCTCCATTTTATTCAGCTCAGAACAGAGTCAGCCATCGACAGAGAGGGAGAGAAGAAACTGCAGAGCAGAGGGACCATCAAACACGAGAGTCTTCTTCAAGCTCCAGAGGCATCACAAAGAAGGTACCGTTGGCTTTCTTGGCTTAGGAACATCTGAAGCTCCCTTTGCAAGGAGACGCCACCTTTGTCCTTCTGGCTCAGCAATGGTTATCTGCCCCCCTGGAGATGCCAACGGTTGAACCTGAGACCATCTCTATGCAAACCAGGTTCTCAACTGCTGAGCTGTGCCCCCTGCCCCAAACCACATGGAGAAAAAAGGAAGCTGTTTTGTACTGAACCAGACTGACTGGTCCATTTAGATTAGTATTGTCCACACTGGCAGTCAGTGGCTTCTCCAGGGCTTCTGAGCTGGAACGGCGACATTCAGCAGCAGCAGAAGGAAGGAAGCAAGTGGGAGAGAGTCCGCTGGGTGAAGGGGAGGGGTGGAGAGGCACTGGAAGTGGTTGGCATCAGCCCCCTCCCCACTGAAAAGCAGCTGCCTTTAAGAGATGGTCATCTGTGGAGGGTATTTTCATCAGGACTAGGCCCCAAGGAGCCTACAGACCATCATCCTGAGTGGCTGCAGCTGTTCAGGGCCCTCCCCAAACCAGGCCACCTGCCTGGGAGGTGCAGAAGGGAGGATATCAGGCCAGGCTGCCAGGGACCCCGAAGGCAGAAGCAGAAGCAGGTAAGGGGGGGGGGAGAGATACAGCTCTGGCTGAAGGAAGGGAATATCCATGTGCCTTTTTCAACCATTTGAACACTGGTGAGGGCAAAGCAAGTAAGCATGCAGTTGTAGAGGGTGGGAAGATTCCTGCAAGAGATTGTGAAGGACAAAGTATTAAGCATGTATATTTATTAATGCTTATGAACCTGTTGGTTGTAAAAAAAACCCCACACGCCCTCAAAGCCGTTTCCAAAAAGATAGAACAATGAAATTATCAACAGGAAAAATTAGCAAACCTAATTTAGGACCAATGCATGTAAAAAAAGTCATCAGCTGCCTCCCTGGTAATTGAATCCCAAATCTGCAGGGGCAGAATATGGTGCTTTGAGGTTCTTTCAGGGTTGTGTTTACATCATAAGCTTCCTTTGGTGGTGGAGAGGAGTTTGGGCAAAGCAGGAGCTAATGAACTTCATTTTCTGGTTCTCTTCCGGCTCAGCAATCTGCCTGGACAATGGATGAATGGAGAGAGGAAGTTAGAGGTAAGTCTCTCCCTTCTCCTGACCCTCCTCTGAAAGAACCACGTGATGGAAATGGTGAAGGTTGGACCATTTGTGGGCCACAGTTGGAAGGGTGAGGTGACCCCAGGTGCTTAGGGGAATTGTTGCAGTGTATGGACCCTGGATGGTGGCAATTCAGGAGCGAATTCCCAGGTAAGCGGCAGGCCCACAAATCTTGAAATGAGCAGCCCACTCTCCCTTAAGGAACAAGACTTAGTGGTGCTGCAGGAATAGTTGCTGACTTGGGTCTCCAAGGTGTGAGTGTGGCCAGGTCAATATATTGTTTTCATTCCTGGCTGACATGCCAGCTTAGGGTCTTTCTTGAGAATAAGAACCTGGGTGGTGTTTCTACGAGGTAATCTCTCAGTTGGGCTACTGCAACGTGCCATGAAACTGACATCCCTTTAAAACTGTTCAGTCTTGGCGTGGGACTCGGCGGGCACCTTTAGCGCCCCCCCAACCCACTAAGGAACCCAGAAATGGGCTCCGAAGTGAAGAGGGGGAAGTGGCGCTGTGCTGTGAGTCGACTGCTTTTTCTGCAGAGCGAAGCCGCACAGCCGTTGCTGGAGAGTGCTGCCTTTTTCCTGGGACAATTTGGCTTTGAAAATAACTAACTGTGAGTACTGGAACGTTACATAATTGGATTTTAATCAAGCATTGGCGAAATAAAAGGAACATGGACTCTAAAAATTTACCCTAATTTGGTACTGATACGGAAAGGGTTAAACAGGGAGTCACCTTTCCGTTTTCTTGTAGTTACAACAAAGCAAAGTCAGTGTAAACTGGAGCCTTATAAATCACTTTTAAAGGATCGTCTTTCACCATTTAAAATTGTGGAACCCCCCTTCGGAAGCAGGAGAAGAAGGGGGATTTTTATTGAGTTGTTTAAACCTGCGGAAATAAAGTTAAAGTAAAGTAACTTTCCACTGTCCTGACCCTGGAGCGGGGTGTCAAATTTGATGTTTGAAGCTCATTGACCAAAAATAAATGCTTTGACAGATAGTCAAAAGGAGGGAAACATTGTGATTCCACTGTTTCCTTTCGCTCTTTTATGGACAAAATATCTTAAAGAAGAAACTCTGTTGCTATTGTTTCCAAGGAAAAGAACAATCAGAAGTTTCTCCCCCTAGAGGGGAACTATGAAACTGTAACTAATTCCTGGGAACTTGTGGCTGTTTACTGTACAACTGTGGGAAAAGAATTTTTGTGACCTTGCAGGACAATGCCTTCAGAAGCACTGTTGGGTGCTTTCTGTAATATAAGTGCCCTATTGGATCAGCTAAGTCAGAAGATGGATTTTATGACAAAAGCTCCCAGTGCCTTTGTTCAAGTAGTGAAAAATTACATGGAGCCCACTGAGGAACTAAAACAGGAGTGTGCCACGACAGAACAACAGAAAGAAGAGGACCTTGCTGAATCTGGGACGCCAGGGATGGAGGGACTCTCGGCCCAGCAGGAAAGTGAGCTTTTGGATTTGGCAAATGAACTTGGAAAAAACCAGACTTGGAAAGATAAAGTTTGGACTGAACTGGAAATGGGGGGTTGGACTGACCACCCTATGCAGGGATATTTGGACTTTCCAAGTCTGGAAATGGGTCGCCAGAGGTTTGGAGCCGTTGGGACTTCCAATTTTGGAGGGAATCTGAAATATGCTTTAAAACACCATATGGAGCTTAGTCTGGACTATGAGAAAGGGGCTGATTTGTTGAAAAGGGTCAAAAACACTACAAAGCTGGAGTTCCCGCGAGTGAAAGGAAAATATGAAGAAGCGTTGCGAAAGGGACATGGAAGAGATTTGAAGGCCTCGGATATTAGGGCACCAGGTTAATGTGCCAGACTAATGGGAAAAAGAAAGGACTGACAACCCCGGGACTGGGGGGAGGGGACGCTGGAAGAAGATTGGATTATTTTTATTTTATTGTATTTTTTTCTGTATTATTATTATTAGAAATGTTTGATGAATGTTGGGAAAATGTTGAAATGAAATTATTTGGCTCTTGTTAAAATGTTTAAAGAATTTGGTAAAAAAGGTAATGGTTATGAGAAGTTGGTAAAAAAGATTTAAGTTTTAAGCTCTAAGGTTGTTTCTATATGATAAAATGAGAATAGAGTAAGGTAACGTAATGATTAAATATTATGAATTATGGATTTAAGTCTTAAACATTAAGGTTTTTTTTATAAGATAGGATGATAATAGAGTAAGGTAAAGTAATGACAGAATATTATGAACTTTGAAAAGGATTTGCTGTGTCAATTACTAATCAAGATACAAGAGATGGGAGGAGGAGGTCATGGAAAGAAGGTAATGGAAACTGGAGAATTTGAAAAAGATGGCTTTATTTTTGTTGTTTTTTTCTGATGTTTTTTTCTTTTTTTCTTTTTTGTAATTTTGTCTTTTTGTGTGTGTGTATTTTTTTTTTAAAAAATTCTTTTGTCTCAATAAATATTATTATAAAAACAAAACAAAACTGTTCAGTCTTGGATTCTTAGACATCTTCCTAATTTCTTTCCAGAGACTGCCAAAGCACACGAGAACAGAAACCTCAATGAAGATCTACGGATTGTTCTTGTTGGGAAGACGGGAGGAGGGAGAAGTGCCACAGGAAACACCATTTTGGGCGAAAAGAAGTTCGAGTCCAAATCTTCACTGAAGGCAGTGACCCAGACCTGCAGGAGAGAAGTCCGGGCAGAGAAATGGGAAGGAAAGCTAGTTGTCGTCGTTGACACTCCGGCCATTTTTGACACCTGCCTTCCAGAGCAGCAGAATAATGCAGAGATCCAGAAGTGCGCCTCTCTGTGTGAGCCAGGTCCCCACGCCCTGGTGTTTGTGACGCAGGCTGGCCGTTTTGCCGAGGAAGACACTGTGGCCGCCAAGAGGGTGGAGGAGGTCTTTGGCCCAGAGGCCACAAAGTACATGATCGTCTTGTTCACCCGCAAAGAAGAGTTAGATGTGGAAACCTTGGAGGAGTACATATGGCTGTCTGGAAACAGAGCCCTGCAGGATTTGGTGAGGAAATGCCAGGACCGTTGTTGCGCTTTCAACAACAGAGCAACAAGAGATGAACAGGAGCTGCAAGTGAAGGAGATGCTGGTGGAAATCAAGCAGATGATGATGGACAACCAGAACAAGCCTTTCCTTGAGCTGTTTCCAAGAGGATCGCCAAGAAGCGCAGCTGAAATGAAACCAGAGGAAGAAGCAATGGACACAGACAAAGGAGGACCAAGTATATTCCCTGAAGGTAGAGTCAAATTATGATTCTGGAGCAGTTAAAGATCTCCCTGAGTTGAGATTCCCAAGGTAGACCTTCCTTAAAGAGACCCACCAAATACCTTCTCTTCTTCTTTGTACAAGGAAGAGCCCAAAGAACAGAAGAATTCGGCACCCATAAGGGGGTGGCTCTGTAACTTGCAAACATTTTGCAAATTATGGAGATGGGTGGAAGAGTTAGCTTGCTTTGTGCAATCCACCACATGAATTCTGGTGTATTTGGAGGGGAGGGATTTGTGTCATGGTGGAGGGAGAAAGGCTGTATTAAGAATTTGGGATAACCCTGGAGCTGAATCCTGCCAAAGGCCTCTCAAGCACAGCATCCTGTTACATAGAACAGAGGAACCTGCCTTGTACTGAGCTCAATACTGTCTACACTGATTGGCAGCAGCTCTTCAGAGTTCCAGGCAGGAGACTCTCCCAGCCCGGCCCTACAAATACTGCGTTCTCTTCCCCCCTCCCTCCCTGTGGTGTATGAAATTAACAAACCTCTCTTGCAAGACGTTCTCACACTTTTCATCCCAAAGACAGGATGGAGCATAATATGGACTTGTGCAGTAGGAGAAATTCCTCCTTGTGATGCATTTTAAAATACAGTGTGGACAAAATTTCAGTGACACTCTTAATAGTGTTAACGTTCCTTATTCCTTCCCAACAGAGCCTGGGAACCAGAGTCGATACCACAAGGATTCCGAATTGCGGGTCCTCCTTGTTGGGAAGACGGGAGGAGGCAGAAGTGCCACAGGAAACTCCCTTCTGGGGGAGAAGACCTTTGAGTCCAAACTCTCCCCAAAGCCAGTGACCCAGACATGCAGCAGAGAAGTCCGGGCAGAGAAGTGGAAGGGGAAACAAGTCGTCGTCATTGACACTCCGGCCATTTTTGATGCTCAAACACAGCATGATATTCTGGAAGTCCAGAGGTGCCTCTCTCTTTGTAAGCCAGGTCCCCACACCCTGGTGTTTGTGACACAGGCTGGCCGTTTCGCCCAGGAAGACACTGTGGCCGTGAAGAGGGTGGAAGAGGTCTTTGGCCCAGAGGCCACAAAGTACATGATTGTCTTGTTCACCCGCAAGGAAGACCTAGAGACAGAAAGGCTAGAGGAGTACATAGAGCTATCTGGAAACCGACCTCTTCAGACTTTGTTGAGGAAATGCCAGGGCCGTTGCTGCGCTTTCAACAACAGAGGGACGGGAGAGGAAAGGGCCAGCCAGGCGGAAGAGCTGCTGTCTCTGATTGAGAAGGTGGTTCAGGAGAACGGGGACCAGCCGTATCTCAAGTCGTGTCCAATGGAGATGTCACTGAGGTCAGAGGGAAGGAATCCTGGGGAGACCTCAAAGCAGACAGCAGCAGGGGAACCAGTGGAGGATGAAATGAATGCTGGAGGAATCCCTGAAGGGCAGCAGAAGAAGAAATCAAAGAAGGTAGGGTACAAAGAATGAGAATGGGGCCCCTGTCTTTTCCAATTGCTGATGACTTACATGGTAGACAAATTCCAGCTTGGAAAAGGAGGATGGAACAGGGCTGTTTTCAGTTGCTCCAGAGGGTAAGAGCTGAAGAAGCAGCTCCAAAGTAAAATGAAAAATGATTTAGACCAAACATTAGGAAGAACTTCATGTTCCTGGGAAAGAATTTATTAATTTAATGCATTTATATCCCACCTTTTCCTCCAAGGAGTTCAAAGTGGCACACGTGATTCTCCCCCCACCTCATTTAATCCCCCCCAAATGCTATTTCTTTAGCGGTTTTTAAGCAGAGGCGGGGGGGGGCTCCCTATTGAGAGGTTGGGCTAGATGACGTTTGAGGTTCCTTCTATGAGCTTAAGGGAGGGGGTAAATTCTTGCTTATTTGAGAACTCCCCCCCTCCTTCTCCCCCTTGACATCTTTTCCCCTTTCTCTTGACTCCACACCAATCACTTACGGTTTGTTTCCAATAGGCATTTACGGTTTCCCTTTGTTCGTACCTTGTCCCAGAATCCGGCGAAGCTTCCAAAGAAGGCAGAGGAGGAGCAGGAAGATCTTGTCCTTCAATGTAAATGGAAGCAGTATCATCAATAAACACAGCAGGATAATTTGCGTTCTCCCATCATTATTGCACGTCCTCTGCGTGGCACTATTTCACGACCTTCATCCCCCTTGCCTTCTCAACCTCCTTAAGCCTAAAGTGGGTTTAACATTTTGGATCCAGGGAATTCTGTGGCTTATCCACACTTCCTCTTGTTTTGCTCCCTCTCCACAGGAAACCATCCGCTTCTAAAACTTGCCCTTTGAAAACAAAACAAATTCTTACAATGTTTTATTTATTGTAAAAAGGAAGGTCTGTGCTATTTTGCAACCACTTGGAAATTACCCCAGGGGCTGATGGGTGAACTGGGGTTTACTGGTATTTTGAAATATATGCTGGGAGCGTTTCATGTCATATTTGGTGGTAACCGCAGTGACAGAAGATGGTTTCCTACAGACTGTTTGTACTAAATTTGAATATTTTCCATTCATCAAGCTCCATGAATTCTCTAATTGCTCAGATATTAGAATGTGATTCTAAGTTTGGTTCCCTTCACATGCATCTCAGCTGTTCCAGAAACTCCTCCCTGGAAGAGGCAGAGAGGCAAAGAACTGTCCATCCCATAATGACTCCAAGGTTGCTTCCAGCAATGTTAAAAACTGAGAAATGAAAGCTAGGAACTCAATGGCACCTTAAACCGAGGTTATGGGAGCAACAACGGAATGTTGTCTAGGTGCGCTTTTTTAATAACAAGAATACAAAGCTGAAAAGGAATAGACTGCGGCTAAAATATTATCTTCATTTTTCACATGGTCTAGTCCTTCCCTTGCTCACCCCCCTAATATTCTTAAGAGGGTCTCTTCTTCAGAGAGTAGCTGGAAGTCGGGAGGCAGAAAAAGGTCCTCCTTTCCTTCCGCTCTGCAGTTTTAATCTGAAATCAGGACTGCGCCCAGAAGTCAGAAACTGCTCCCTGTTTGAATGAAGTGTCGCAAAATGTGAGTTTCAAACACCGGCTCCCTGTCCAAGCATTCTGTCTGACCTGCTTGCAGGAAAGTGCGAGTTGCGTGACAACAGGGCGTCAGAGACAAGCCCATACTCCACACTTTGCAGCGGCATTTCTCCTCCAGAAGTCGGATCTTTCAGTAAGACGTCCATGCTCACTTTGGGTGAGGGGGGGGGCTGGGGAAATGGCCCCTTTCCAGGCACAAGCTGCTCACCCACAATGCATTTTGCGTGTGCCAGAAGAGGGCCGGATTGAGGTTTGATGTGGCCCTCAGCTCCTGAAGGTAATGGGGCCCTTTATATGTCCAGCTGTCCTTTGTAAACAACAAATTGTCACTGTTTTTTTGTGTTGAATATATGCTATATGGTAATTTACGGACCTCATAGGTATCTAAAGCCATTTGCACATCACAAAATACGTGGGGGGTTTTCAAAGCAATTGTTGAACTGAAATACAATTAAGAAGTATATTAACAGTGAAATAATTATTAAGCTCTAACTTAAAATGATTTTTCATAACAAAATAATGCAAACACATTGGTATTTGGGAATAACAAAAGTTCATTGAGAAAAACAATTTACAAAGACTCATAATCTAGTCTCTAGAAACTTGCTATAACATGAAATAATAGGTGTAAATAAATGTATGATGCAAACTATTAATAATTATAAATAGCAGAATGTAGGCACCCTATATATAGAAAGGAGCAGCAGGCGAGGCCCAGGACTTACATCATAGGAGCCGAGATAACACACAAACACTGTTGCTGGATGTAGGTTTTATTTTATTTGTTTGTTATCTTACAGTTTGGAAATGTACATCTAGGTTTTTTCTTTAATTTTTTTGGGGTCCCCTAGCGAGTGGGGCCCTAAGCTATAGCTTGTTTAGCTCATACATAAATCCGGCACTGCCCCCCCAACCTCGGAGCACCCACCGCTTTCATAGTTGGCATACGGGGAGGGGATTGGGGTCTTTCCCTGTTTCAGAGCCAAGAAGCTCCGCACATCCCTGTGACTTGAATTTTAAGGCACTTTTGGGTTTCTCATTTCTGGTATAAGAGCAGGAGGGAGTGAAGTCTGCCAAGTCCTTTTTTCTAGATCGTCTGCTTTAATGAGCCATTTCTGCTAAGTAACGCTGCTGAACCTTCAACTTTACCATCAATTTAGACTCTCCCTCCCTCAGAAGAAGAAGAAGAAGAAGAAGAAGAAGAAGAGTTTGGATTTGATATCCCGCCTTTCACTCCCTTTAAGGAGTCTCAAAGCGGCTAACAATCTCCTTTCCCTTCCTCCCCCACAACAAACACTCTGTGAGGTGAGTGAGGCTAAGAGACTTCAGAGACGTGTGACTGGCCCAAGGTCACCCAGCAGCTGCAGGTGGAGGAGCGGAGACTCAAACCCGGTTCCCCAGATTACGAGACTACCGCTCTTAACCACTACACCACACTGGCTCCATCTCTCTTCTGTTACCAAATAGCCTTTCACAGAAACACCCTTATTTTGACAGTGGAAACTCATTTTGACAGCAGGTGGCGCTGTGGTCTAAACCACTGAGCCTCTTGGGCTTGCTGATCAGAAGGTCAGCAGTTTGAATCCCCCGACGGGGTGAGCTCCCATTGCTCTGTCCCTACTCCTGCCAACCTAGCAGTTCAAAAGCACACCAGTGCAAGTAGCTAAATAGCTACTGCTGTGGCAGGAAGGTAAACGGCGTTTCCATGTGCTCTGGCTTCCGTCAGGGTGTCCCGTTGCACCAGAAGCAATTTAGTCCTGCTGGCCACATGACACGGAAAGCTGTCTGTGGACAAACACCGACACCCTTGGCCTGAAAGCCATATGAGCGCCACACCTCATAGTTGCCGTTGACTGGACATAACCATCCAGGGGTCATAGAATAGAATAGAATCATAGAATAGAATCATAGAGTTGGAAGAGACCACAAGAGCCATCGAGTCCAACCCCCTGCCAAGCAGGAAACACCATCAGAGCACTCCTGACATATGGTTGTCAAGCCTCTGCTTAAAGACCTCCAAAGAAGGAGACTCCACCACACTCCTTGGCACTCCTTTACCTTTTACTCAGGTGGCCCTGTGAGATCTCGCGTGAGCATCCCTGAGCAGGCCTTGCCTCCCCAGCAAGGCAGAGAGCCTAAAAGCTTGTGATGTGCCGGGTGACTCCAAGAGGACCTGGCACAAAAAGAGCTTTTAAATTCTCCAAGTTGCTTGGCTTTAGCTTGCGCACTCTCAGCCAGCCTGTTTCAGGGCTGCTTCAGCTACAGGTGAGCACAGAGACGAGCAGTAAAGCTGATTCTTTATTCAAGGAAGCAGAACACAAACAGAGGAACATACAGGCAAGACTCGCCCTGGTCAAGCAGTTGCCAGAAGTGATGCTCTGTGAATCCCAATTCACCATGACCCAGTGAAGCATAGCGCTGATCCCTGAGACCCCTGAGCCAAAAGGGGCGCCTTGCTGAGAGATACTCAAATAACTGAAAATCTGCTATTCTGAGCCAATGTATCCTTATGGCGAAAGGGTGGGCAATCGCGCATGAGTGAGTATTATACTGTGAACACTTGGGTTGCGAACCTGATCCGCGCAGGATGCACGTTCGCAACCCGCAGCATTTGCAACCTGTGTCTGCGCACGTGCGGGTTGCGATTCGGTGCTTCTGCGCAAAGCACGATTTAGCGCTTCTGCACATGTGCGACCACCAAAACCTGGAAGTAACCCATTCCAGTACTTTCAGCGGTCCGTAGCCTGAAAAAAACGCAACCTGAAGCGTCTGTAACCCAAGGTATGACTGTAACGCCTTTATTCATAGAATCATGGAATTGTAGAGCTGGAAGGTCACTTTCTATATCTGTTTATCTGCAACCAAAGGGCTAAATATTCCTGTGCCATGTATTGTTTGCAAGGCACCTTCTGAAGCATCGTCTGGTGGCATTCAGAGACTATATGAGCCCCAAAAGAGTCTTTGCATGCACAAGTGTTCTAGGGAGTCTCTACCCACCATCCTATATGGCTCACACCATGACCCTGTTCCAATTTCCCCCATGAATATGTGAATGGCCAGTTATGCAGTCATTTGGGCCAGGTTTCCCAATCATTCTCCGAAAGGGTAGCCATGCTAGTGATATTGAGGCACCGTCTGTTGCTGTTCTCTCCCTGTTCCCCCTTAGCTCAAATGCAGCAGGCTGGCTCCTGTGGGATATAACATCACAGAAAGCAGTCAAGTACAACATTTCCTATTTGCCCAGAGTGGACACACAGGGGATGTTGCTCCAGCCAGGAGAACTTCCTGTCACACCTGGTCTGGAGCACCCTCCCCTGCATGTGACCAGGTAGATGGGTGTGACCCTGGCAGACCCCATAAAAGGGCTGGTCATGCAGCCATCTTCCTCTCACTCCTCTTTTGACTTTTTTGATGCCTTTTACTGTCTGCTGGCTCTCAGCCAGCAGCACATGGGCTCATCCCTCACAGAGGATGAATCCACACTTTTCTCTGTAACTGTAACTACAAGAGAAAGCCTGCCTTCAGGACTATACTGTGAACTGAATGTAAGTAAACCTTGTCATTACTTTGAAAAGAAGACTGTTGTGTCATTATTGTTTTTAAGAGGGAACTAAAGGGGATTTACCAGGAACAATCCAATCTGGAGAAGCCAGACTGGATTGCTTAACTCAAATGGTTCTGACGAATCCATCAACCAGCTTCCAGAAATGTGCAAGGGAATGTGCTCTGCTACTAGTTCACTAGTGTGAGTGAGGAAGGATAATATTTAATCAATATATCAACTCCTCCTACCCACATTCCCACAGCCCCTTCCTCCTCTCCCTCCTTGCCCCTTCCCCGGCTCAGAGCCCTTGCAATGCAGCCTCCCTTCGGGCTCTCAAGTGGCCTGCAGATGGCAGTGTGTCCCTTCCAGTGTGGGAGAAGCGCCTCCTGCAACAGCCATGCCACCTTCGAGTGCCAGAGTGCCAGGCTGGTCCTGGAGGTCTTCGTTTGTTTGTGAGGCAGGAGGGATGCTAGAACGGTTTCTTCAGGGAGTGAAGATGCTACACAGAAGTGGCTTGTGGGAAGGTGGGGAGCGCATGGAAGCAGCTGGCGCCAACAGGGGCAAACGTGCCTGAATGGTGAACTGCTGGTGCTGGTGCAAAAAGGAGGCACTGGCTCAGGATCACACCCTATATTAAAAGCACATATCCCCCCACAGAATCCTGGGGACTGCAGTTTATTTAGGATGCTGGGAATGGCAGCTCTGTCTATAGTTACCAGGATTCTCTTACGGTAGACATACGCTTTAAAACTGTGTGGGGTGTTGCAGGTAGTTTGTTGCTTTCTCCCACAAGAGAGTGCCAAATCCATTTTTATTGTGCAGCTTGAATTTGCTGGCCTACAATTAGATCACCTCTGCAAAATAGTCACATTCTGGGAGGGGCCCACAGCAAGCTCTAAAGGCCTTGGGACTTGGGGTGTCTGCACACAGCAAAGCACCCCAAGGTGCCCTTCAACTTCTCTTGCGATGCCCCGCGTGGGATGGTTTTAAGGTATGCAGGATGCCCAGGGGAAGAGAGACCCAATTAATCTGTCTTCTGTTCTCTGCATTCACATTTCCAGCTGTTTTAGGTAAACAGTGATTTAAGGCTCGTTCTTAGGACGTCCTTTAATGTGCAGTTCTCTTTCTGTTTAAGGGGGGGGGGCCTGCCCAGGATGTAAAGAGAGGCTCCCTCCTTAGAGTCCTCCTTCCTTCCTTGCGATACAGGGGGTGCTCTAAGCGCACAGCAGTCGCAGCCGCATGGAAAATGTGCTGTCATGTATGCAGAGGCGTGGGGGGAAATATAGCGAGGAAACATAAAAGAACTCTAATTAATCCAAGATTGGGGAATGAGTTTATATCCTCAGATCAGAGCAAAAAGAGAGGAGTGGTTATCTATATAAAGAAACAAATCGAAGCGAAACACCTCTTCAAAGACGAAGAAGGAAGGATAGTAGCAGTACAAATAAATTGGCAGGGAGAAAAGATCATTATAGTCGGAATATATGCGCCCAATATAAATAAGGCAGAATTCTACGGAAGGTTGGAAGAAAAGCTATCTGACTACGCTGATCAAAAAATCATATTATTAGGTGATATGAACGGCGTGGTGTCGCTAGAATTGGACAGATTGAGGGACATAAAAGGTAAAGAAGGAAAGCTACCCAGAACTTTTTTCTCTTTGGTCCAGAATTGTAACTTAGTAGATATCTGGAGGTTTAAATACCCACTAGAAAAGCAATATACCTTCTACTCAGAACCTAATAACTCATCCTCAAGACTAGACCAGATATGGGTTTCGAAGGAGTTAGTCCTAAGATCTCTATGGGTGGAGACTCAGGCCAGAACTATTTCAGACCACAACCCAACAAAAATGGAATTGAAAGAGCAGGAAAGCAAACTATTTAGATGGAAATTGAAGGACTATCTGTTGGATGACCAAGAGGTAGCAGAAAAGGCTCAAAACAGATTAAAAGAATACTTTGAAGATAATCTGGGCAATAACATAAAGCCTAAGGTGGTATGGGACGCAGGAAAGGCGGTGATGCGGGGTTTTTTCATCCAACAGAGTGCAATTAAGAACAAAAAAAGGGGAAAAGGGAAAAAAGAAATAATACAACAATTAGCAGAGAACGAGCAGAAATTAATCGGAAACCCAAAAAATAAGAAAATAAAAGAGAATATAAAAGTTTTACAATCCCAATATACAATGCTAATAAACAGAGAGATAGAATGGAAAATTAAAAGACTGAGACAGAGGAATTTCGAACATGCCAATAAAACGGGGAAGATATTAGCTTGGCAATTGAAAAAAAGAAAGGAACAGAATACGATAAATAGGATAGTGGTGGAAGGAGAAGAGATAAACAAACCCAAAGAAATAAGGAAAGCCTTTTTGGACTTCTATGGAGAACTTTTTAGAAATACAGAAAAGAATAAGACGAGGGAAATAGAGAAATATTTAACATCCAAGAATATAAATAAGATCCCCGCGACAGATAAAGAGAAATTAAATGCTCCGATCGAGGTGGAGGAAATAAAAGCAATAATAAAAAACTTAAAAAATGGGAAAGCCCCCGGCCCAGATGGGTTCACTAGTAGATATTATAAAGAGATGGAATCGGTTCTGTTATATCCCCTACAAGAAGTAATGAATAATATTTTGAAGGAAAGAGAAATACCGGAGACGTGGAAGGAGGCATTGATTACATTAATACCAAAGCAAGATTCAGAACTAGAACAAATTAAAAACTACAGGCCGATCTCCTTACTAAATGTAGACTACAAGATTTTTGCGGGAGTCATGGCAAGAAGATTTAAAGCCACTCTGTTAAACAGCATCCATAGAGATCAAGCCGGCTTCCTGCCGGGTAGGCAAATGAAGGATAATTTAAGAAATATTATAAACATTATAGAATATTTAACAGAAAGGTGCGATAAACAAGGCTTACTGCTATTCGTGGACGCTGAAAAAGCGTTTGACAACGTGAACTGGGAATTCCTATTGAAACAACTGGAATATATGGAAGTGGGTACTGAATTTTCCAACGGCATAAAAGCAATATACACGGAACAAAAAGCAAGATTAATAATAAATAACGTAGAGACGGAAGAAATAACAGTAACTAAGGGAACAAGACAGGGATGCCCACTGTCCCCACTGTTATTCATAACGATATTAGAGGTACTACTAAAAACCATCAGAGACAACAAAGAAATTAAAGGCATCAGGGTCGGCAAGCAAGAGCATAAAACCAAAGCTTTCGCAGACGATCTGGTCGTAACATTGGAAGAACCATTAGACTCAACAAAAAAGGTACTCAGAGAATTTGACCAATTCGGGGAGGTAGCAGGCTTCAAATTAAACAAAAGAAAAACAAAAATAATAGCTAAAAACATGCAGGCAGCCGAAATTGAGGAATTACAAAGAGAAACAGGAATAGAGGTAACAAAGAAGGTGAAATACCTAGGGATATGGGTAACGCCAAAAAATATAGATTTATTTAAAAACAACTATGAAACAGTATGGAAAGGAGTTAAGAAAGACATAGAAACGTGGGGTAGGTTAAGACTGTCATTTTGGGGCAGAATAGCCACAATCAAAATGTCGGTATTCCCAAGAGTTCTGTTCCTCTTTCAAAATATTCCGATTATCAAGGGTACTAAGATATTTAAAGCCTGGCACAGAGACATCTCCAGATTCATCTGGCAGGGGAAGAAGCCGAGAGTAAAGTTTAAAATTTTGACAGATACGAAAGAAAGGGGAGGCTTCGCCCTTCCTGATTTGAAGATATATTACGAGGCATCTTGTCTATGCTGGATAAAGACATGGATAAAACTAGAAGATGGGGAAGTGCTAGACTTAGAGGGTCACGACAACAGATATGGGTGGCACGCTTACCTGTGGCACGGGCGGAAGAAGGGCCACAAAGGATTTGGGAATCATATATTCAGGGGCCCCCTGCTGGAGGTCTGGGAAAGATATAAGGAGATGTTAGAACCCAGAACACCCCAAGGGTTATCTCCATTAGAGGTAATGGCCATTAAAAAGGTTAATATGGGTACTAATTGGGCAACTTATGAACAACTGCTCATGAAGGAGGAAGGAAAATGGAAAATGAGGCCCTACGAGCAGGTTAAATTCCAAGTATACGACTGGCTACACTATCACCAAATAAATGATATGTTTAGGAAAGACGTAAAAGAGAAAGGCTATGCCGACAAAAACTCTAGGTTTCAAACTGAGATTCTGGGGAGCAATACAAAAATATTATCAAAAATGTACAAGTACTTACTGGACTGGAACTTAGCTGACGAAGAGGTTAAGGTGGTAATGACCCACTGGGCCAAAGATCTTGGCCGCAACATCTATTTTGAAGAGTGGGAAAAACTCTGGAAACATCACCTAAAATTTACGGCCTGTGTGTCACTCAAGGAGAACCTAATGAAAATGTTCTATCGCTGGTACCTGACCCCGGTTAAGTTAGCCAAAATGTATGGATCCTGCAATAAATGCTGGAAATGTAAGGTAAGGGAGGGTACCTTCTACCACTTGTGGTGGGAATGCCCAAAGGTTACAGAATTCTGGGAAAGTATATATGATGAGATGAAAAAAATGCTAAGATATAGCTTTAATAAAAGACCAGAGGCGTTCTTGCTAGGTATGGTGGGAAAGGAAATTAAGAAGAAAGACTACAAATTGTTCCAATACGCAACAACAGCAGCAAGGGTCCTAATAGCAAAAAATTGGAAGCAGGAGAGTATTCCAACAACGGAGGAATGGAGAAGTAAATTATTAGAATATGTGGAGATGGACAGGATGACATGTAAAATTAGATATACAAAAGATCAGAGGTTTGTTGAAAATTGGGAAAGTCTTACGAAATATCTGGAAAGCTTAATCGATGAACAGACAACACTAGTAGGTTTCCAAGGAGCTCTGTAAGAGGTAAAGGGTAAGGCCAAAAGAAAATGGATGGTTGAGAATGACTTATGGCTTTACAAACATGGAAATGCGGATTTATTGTTCTAATGTTATTTTGGACGATTCGTGGAACGACTGAAGGAAGTCAACTTATTTTCTTTAAGTGAACAGATATGAGTTTTGATAAAGTTTGTTATGTACTGTGACTTTTGTAAAACTAATAAAAATTATGCATAAAAAAAAGTGATTTAAGGCTCGTTCTTAGGACGTCCTTTAATGTGCAGTTCTCTTTCTGTTTAAGGGGGGGGGGGCTGCCCAGGATGTAAAGAGAGGCTCCCTCCTTAGAGTCCTCCTTCCTTCCTTGCGATACAGGGGATGCTCTAAGCGCACAGCAGTTGCAGCCACATGGAACATGTACTGTCATGTACGCAGAGGCGTGGGGGGGGCACCAGCTACGAGCCCCCAAGGGAAGAAGGCTCAGAGCCCGGGGACAGTGAGCGAGGGAGAAGAGGGAGAAGTCTGGGAGGAGGTGTCAGACTCGGTGCCCAGAAGGGCTCAAGGTGTGTGCAGGTGGGTGGGGGGCAAATCAGGAAGTGAGGCTGAGGCCCCCCCCCGATTCTGGCGTTTCTGCTGCATTGAGGACTATGTGTCATTTTTAGGGCTCTGGGCGGAAGTCCCAGCCACCCCCCATCCTCCCCCTGCTCTTCCCAAAGTGGGGGCAGACCCCCTCCTCCGGTTTTGCCACGCCTTGGCATTCCGAGGCCACTGCGCCTGCAGAAGGCGGTTTTCCCTTCTCTCTTTTTTAAGCTTAAGCGAAAGCAAGCAGGAGGCAATCCCCTTGAGAGTCCTCCAAAAAGGATTTCCATGCTGCTTGGATTATTCTTGAAATCCTTCAAGATTTCTAAAGTGCAGCAATTATTTCCAACGGCTGAACCGTTTCTTTCTTGGAAGTCAAAAGGAAAGCTCTTTCCCTGGCCCCATGCTGAGGTCGGGTCCAGAGCATCACAGGAGTCGATTAAATCGCCCTGGCAGGGGTGGCTAAAGAGGGGCAGGGCAGTTGAAGGTGTGGGGCAGGGCGGGGATCCTCAGCCCCATACTCCACAATCTGCGCAAGAAAGGAAAGAGTGTGTCTCTGTGTGTTCTTCTGGGAGGGGGTCTTGCCTTGAGTTAGGGGAGAAATAAAGGCAAAGACAGACTGGAGAGCCAGCCAGCCTTGGTCATTTTTGCATCTTCTTGTGAAAAGTCAACATGATGCCCCTCTCAGGACTGGGACTCCAGGTTTTGTTGCTGACACACAGAGCTGGAGGCAGGACACTCGGGTACCATGCAGACACACTTCTCTGCAGATCTGTGGTCTGGAGTGGCTGCCCCATGCTGCCCCATAGTAAGGCTGGCTTTGCTCTGAGGAAGCTTCCTCCCCCCAGGCCTGCTGACCACAAAGTGAGCCCCCAGATGGCAGCCTCCATGCTTAAAGGCCTGTCCCTCTGCAGGCCAGCAGATGGCAGGAGCTGGGATGGTCCAGAGGTGGGCAGACTTTTGCAGGGGGTTTCTGTTAGGCTCTGCTCAGTCACTGTTTGTGAGCAGGTCACAGACTCATGGAATCAGAGGATTGTAAAGGGATGTGGGTGGCGTTGTGGGTTAAATCCCTGAGCCTAGGGCTTGCCGATCAGAAGGTTGGCAGTTCGAATCCCCGTGACGGGGTGAGCTCCCGTTGCTCGGTCCCTGCTCCTGCCCACCTAGCAGTCCAAAAGCACGTCAAAGTGCAAGTAGATAAATAGGTACCACTCTGGTGGGAAGGTAAATGATGTTTCCGTGGGCTGCTCTGGTTCGTCAGAAGCGGCTTAGTCATGCTGGCCACATGACCCGGAAGCTGTATGCCGGCTCCCTCGGCCAGTAAAGTGAGATGAGCGCTGCAACCCCAGAGTTGGCTACGACTGGACCTAATGATCAGGGGTCCCTTTACCTTTAAAGGGACCCCCAAGGGTCATCCAGTCCAGCCCCCTGCAATGCATGAATCTCAACTCAAGCATCCATGACGGATGGCCATCCAGCCTCCGCTTAAAAGCCTCCAAGGAAGGAGAGTCCACCACTTCCCGAGGGAGTCTCTTCCACTTCTCAGCTTTCACAACTATTTTACAATGCAGCTTTAAATATAAGAACAGAACACAACAGCTAACCACAAGCAATAAAACAACAAAATGCAACAAGCCAGACCTTCGTCAGCAGCAGTTTCAGTAGCTACCCTGCTGCGTTGAGTTCTTCCTGTTAATTAGTTTATTTTGCGCTGAATATAGTTTGATATGCTATTATCCTGCATTTTGTGTGTGTGGATATGTAGGTATAGATATACACACACAAAAACATTCTACACCGGGGGATTTGCCCCTGTTCAATTTCCACCACCACCTTTCTCCACTTGCTAAAACCCCACAGCTTCTCCCACCCCCCAGCTGCTTCCAATTTCTGTGAGTGAGTTTAACCCACCCACAGGGTTGCTAAGCCCCTGGGCAAAGGGTCTCCTCAGCCCTCCATTAAACTTCATGGAGGGTGCATTGAATGGAGGGGGGAGGTGTATCGCTCCTCTCCCTCTTTTGAGCAGCAGTGCATGGGCTGGGCTGGCATTCCTTGCGCTGCTGTTGGTGTGGTCTCACCTTCTGCAGAGTGTGACAACGTTTTACATTCTTATGTATATAGGGAGATGCAAACCCCCAAACCTGGACAAAACTGAATCATCTTCATCTCCTTCTGCAAGGCAGCAAGATGGGGGGACATTCCACATTGGTCATTGCCTGGATAGCTCAGCTGGTTAGAGCATGGTGCTGATAAATGTGGGATGTGAAACAAGTAGCAGTCAGGAACAACATTCCTAGAGTGGACATGCAAGGGGATGCTTGGTCCAGCCAGTAGAAAACTTCCTGTTTCCTCCTGGGCTGGGACAAACTTCCTCTGCATGTGACTAGGGATGGGCGTGACCTTACCTGTCCAGGTGACAAAAGGACCAGGAACAAAGCCCCCCCCCCCGATTCCATTCCTCGAAGATGCAACATCTCTTCAGCTAGAGATGCCCAGTTGGCTTCCAGCCAACAGAGCACAAAGGGACTATCTCCTTATGGGATAGTTCCACATGTATATTCTTCTGTAACCTAAGTCTGCCTTCAGGGATCCATCTGTGAACTGAGTGAATGTGAGTAAACTTCTTTTACACTTTTTACACAAGATTGTGTTGTGTCTGTTCTTTGTAAGGGGGAGTAAAGGGGATTACCAGGAATCTTATATTGAGAGGCTAAAACTAGCCTGCAACAAGATAACCAGTGTGTATTTTAAAAGGGGAATGTTAAAACTCTGCTAAGTTATAGAACTTGCTAGTGCAAGTTAGGAAGGATATTATTAAACAATATATCCTCTCCTGCCTCCCTGAACACTCCCCCAATAATGCCAAGGTTGTAGGTTCGATCCCTGTATAGGACAACTCCATTGCACAGCGTTGGCCTAGATCAGTGTTTCCCAACCGGTGTTCCGCGGCACACTAGTGTGCCGTGAGACACCGGCTGGTGTGCCGTGGGAGGGAGGCGGGCGAGTCGGGCGGCGAGAGGCGGCGGCGGCGAGGATCCGCGTCGAGCCGGGGGCGGCTCCGCGGTGGTGGTGCCGAGCGGCGGGGCAGCGCGCGCAAAAGGGAGGAGCGCGAGACAGCGGAGGAGGAGGAGGCCGGCATGTCCGGGCAGCAGCAGCAACAGCAGCAGCAGCAACTCCCAGCGACGGCTCCTCCTCCGCCCGCTATCGCCGCCACCACCACAACAGCCGCCGCCGCCTCAGCTGCCGCCGTCCCTCAGTCCCTCGCTCTGCTGCCTCCTCCCACCCCGGCAAGGGGAAGGGAAAAAACGTTCACTTTTGTGCGTCCCTCCCGGCGTGACGCTGCGCGCTGACGTCACGGGGCGGGGCTTTAATGGTGGTGTGCCGCGAGATTTTTTTCCGGTAAACAGGTGTGCCGTTGCCCAAAAACGTTTGGGAAACACTGGCCTAGATGACCCTCAGGGTCCCTTCCAACTCTACAGTCCTATGATTCTATGACCCCAATCAGATATTCATTCATTCGTTCATTCATTCCCTGCCCATCTGACTGGGTTTCCCCAGCCAATCTGGGTGGTTTCAGCACATATAAAAACATAGCAAAACCTTAAACCCTAAAAAGCTTCCCTATACTGGGCTGCCCTCAGATGTTTCCTAAATGCTATATAATTACTCATCTCCTTAACATCTGGCGGGAGGGCGTTCCACAGGGTGGGTGCCGCTACCGAGAAGGCCCTCTGCCTGGGAGCCTCCCCACCCACCTTCCCCTCTCTGGGTTACTTTAAATGGGGCTGTGGAGTGTCTTCCAGGTTGGCAGGGGAGAGTTTGTATTGGGGTGGCTTTGTCCCAGTCATCCGATGAGCAAAGGCATCTTGCCGGAGCGCTCTCTCTCTCTCTCTCTCTCTCTCACCCCCCGTGATGCCTTCATTAGCCTGACCTCGATTCCACACAGCCTCTTCTCCTGGACATGCATTTTGTGCTGATTGCCTGAGCAGTCCTTGGACTGATAATAAACTGCGCTCCCATAATAAACATGCCTTGCACCTCCAGGGCTGGCGCAGGAGAGAGGAGAGGCCTCAGAGGACCCCCGGCTGCTCTTTCAAGGCTCCCACTGAGCCAGGCCAAAGGGTCTTTTGATATTTTATTTATTGTATGTCTATGCTGTTTTTCATTCAAATGAATCTCAAAGCGGCTTACAACCAATAAATAACCATAACATAAAAACAACAACAGAATAGGGCATTGCGAATACAGCATACATCATACAAAATAATTAACAAATTATCAATGAAACAGTTGCAATACTAAATAACAAAACAGCAACGAAAAATAAGCTAAACCTCACAATTATGGCAAGTTAACAAATCAATGCAGCCTTTAGAATCTATAAGGATAAAGGACCCCTGACCATTAGGTCCAGTTGTGTCCGGCTCTGGGGTTGCGGCGCTCATCTCGCTTTCTTGGCTGAGGGAGCCGGTGTACAGCTTCTGGGTCATGGCCAGCATGACTAAGCCGCTTCTGGTGAACCAGAGCAGCACATGGAAACGCCGTTTACCTTCCCGCTGGAGTGGTACCTATTTATCTACTTGCACTTTAACGTGCTTTCGGACTGCTAGGTTGGCAGGAGCTGGGACCGAGCAATGGGAGCTCACCCCGTCACGGGGATTCGAACCGCTGACCTTCTGATTGGCAAGCCCTAGGCTCTGTGGTTTAACCCACAGCGCCACCCGCGTCCCTTTCTTAGAATCTATAAAACGATATTAAAAACATGAACGAAATAGCAACTAAAAATATAAGCTAAGCACTAAGTTAATTCACACAATCTCTGCACCCCCACGACTCACGCTCTCTCCCCAAAATAAAACTGTGCTGCTTCCTCTCCCGCCCCCCCCCCCAGGGAAGGGAGGGTGCTGCTGGTGACCTGCCCAGCCAGATGGTGCTCAGTCTCCTTATTGCAGCCACACAGACCCCACTCCAGACCCCAAACTGGGAGGCTGGGGAAGGGAGGTGCAGAGGGGCCACGTCAGGAGCTTTCCCTGGGGTTTTTGGAAGATAACAAAAACAAGAAGAAGAAGAAACCAGAAGCCTTTTTATTAGGAATTACAGGTACCGACATACCAAAGGAGAAGAAAAGCCCCGAATGCTCCTAGCCAGAGATGGAAAGTCCTGACCAGAGAAGAATGGCAAACCAAGCTGATGGACTATGCCGAGATGGCAAAGCTGACTGGGAAACTCAGAAACCCAAGAGGATAAAAACTTTACAAAAGAATGGGGGGGGGATATAAACTACATAGGAGCCCACTGTAAGCAGATGGAAACAAGAGCAGGATTTTGACTCACTTGTAGTGTAAAAAATACTATGGATATTGTGGTCTGATATAAAAATTGGAGTATGGATGAATATGCAATTGTAGATGATTAAAATGAGGTTCCATGGAGGTGAAAAAGATCTGTCCCGGGGTGACCAGGTCTGGCTGAGATCTGCTCTGCAGTCCAGCCCATAGCTGTCAACTTTTCCCTTTTCTTGCTAGGAATCCTATTTGGAATAAGGGAATTTCCCTTTAAAAAAGGGAAACGTTGTCAGCTATGGTCCAGCCTTCCTGACACTACCTGAGAGTTTAGGGAACCACTTAAGCACTGGCCCTCGCCTTCCTCGTTGCATATGAGTCACTACTTTGGATTTTTCATAGGAAGGAGGAAAGGAGACGGGGTTTCCTGGCTTCCTCTTGGGAACGACTCTGACGGCATGTCGGATTGTCGGAGCCATCCATCTCCCTAATAAGCCGCCCTGGATGGCTGCTGGCAGCTGCAAGAAAGAGGCAATTAATAAGGATCTTTCTGACCTAGATCCAGGTGGGTTTGTGGCTCCCGGATGAGATGCCACATTCATTCCTCACGCCATCCTCCCTGCTGAATGCTAACCTCTTTTCCAGCAGCAGTGGGAAAAGGGCTTTGGCTGGGGGGCGGGGAGATCGCAGAATGAAGTCGCCCCTTAAGCAAGGAGTGGGGAGATGAAAGGATCAAAATGGCATCCTTTTTGATAGTGTTATCGTCATTTCTGCCCAGGGCAGCGAGCAAATCATTAAAACAATATCATTCAAAACATTTCTTAAAAGCAGTTTGAAACATTTGCTACTACAGTGGTACCTTAGTTCTCAAACTTAATCCGTTCCAGAAGTCTGTTCCAAAACCAAGGCGTTCCAAAACCAAAGCACGCTCTCCCATAGAAAGTAATGCAAAATGGATTAATCCATTCTAGGCTTTTAAAAACAACACCTAAAACAGTAATTTAACATGAATTTCACCAATGCTTGTTTCTGGGGGGATGCAGGGGTACGCATACCCCTAAACATTTTGTGAATCCAAGTTTGGCCTCATTGAGGGGCAGTATTTCATCATGAGTAGGAAAATGAGAGTACCCCTAAACATTTTTTTTAGAAAAAAGCACTGAATTTTACTATCTAATGAGACCATTGATCCATAAAATGAAAGCAATAATCAATGTACTGTACTATAAAATAAATAAGACAGTATTGTAGATGATAAAAATTAAAATTAACTTTTTTTCTTACCTGCACTGATGATAGTCATTGTTTGGATGGGGGGGCTTTTGTCCATTTCCACAGTCACACACACAATCAATCAATCAATCAGTCAGTAGTTGAACTGGCTTACACACAGTCACAAAAACAAATGAACTGAAAAAGCCTCAAAAACAAAAACTCAAAATAAATAGCAAAAACAAAAGCACCAAACTTAATCCGTTCCAGAAGTCCCTTTGATTTCTGAAATGTTCGAAAACCAAGTTGCAGCTTCTGATTGGTGCAGGCGCCCCGGAAACAATCGCTGACACCCACATCGGAAGTCCGCTTTCCAAAAAACGTTCGAAAACTGGAACACTCACTTTTGGGTTTTCGGAGTTTGGGAACCAAGGTAGCATTGTATTGATCTCAGGGTTGCCAGGAACAGTATCCTCCAGCCAATAAGTGCCTGGCCAAGTGGGGATGCTTTCAAAGCCCTATTAAAAGTCAGCAGTGAGGGAGACAGAGACACCACCCTGGGGAGGGCATTCCACGAGTGGAGAACCACCACTGAAAGGTCCTGTCCACACCAACAAGGCCTCACAACAAATATCTGAGATAGATAAGGGCAGTGGCTGCCTCCAGGTCACCCCTGTCAGCATCGCAGCTGAGAGCGGGATTTGAATCCAGATCTCTTTGGGTCCAAGTCTAGCACTCTAACCACTACACCGCCATGGCTGTTCTTGCTCACCATCTCTCCTCCTTCTCCCACCTGCCTTCGCTGCCCTTTTCACCTTCATTCTGACTTCTCAGCCCTTCCTTCCTTCCTTCCTTCCTTCCTTCCTTCCTTCCTTCGTCCCTGCATGTCCTGTCCAGGATCCCACGCATTGTTGACCAAGTATATAATTGCTCCTTCGTTGTATAAACTGCTGTATTGTAGAACGGGGATTTGACATTGTAAATTGATAGATATTGTGCGCTCTGCTTCAGGCAGAGCTTCATCCAGGAGTTTTCTTTCATCGTGTGCTGAGGCAGTAATTCCCCAGAGACGCAGTTCAGTCGAGCTCCTTTGACACCCTGGGACTTTGATGCAAGGTTGAAGTTCTTCTGTCGCCGCCACTATAGGAGCATCCGAATCCAGAACGCACCATCTGCATATAGATTTGTTTTATCCTCTGTAGGGTGGTTTGCTTCCTCTTTGTTATTCTTTAAACCTTTTCTTAATCCCACAAATCTGCATATCCATTAATGTTCTTAAACATGGTATAAATACATTTCTTTTCCTTTCCCCCTTTTTGGAACTGGTCTAAATTAAGGAGAGTGGCTAGCCCATCCTGCTAATTTAAATTTTCTCATTGATCCCACACACCCACACTGGTTTGGCAAGATTTGATCTTGATTGCATCCTTAGAGGCTTTTTGAGAATGAAAGTAGACCTTGCTCACTCAACAGGGATGCCCACCTCTTATCCAGGCTAAACTTACGCAATTCCCTCACGCAAAAGGCAGATCTCTTGGGCTGTTTTCCTTGCCTATCGGAGTACAAAGGGAAAGCAGGATCCTGCCCCCTCTCTCAGGAAGTAAGGGATCCACCTGCTCCTGCCTTTCAGCGCTCTGCTCAGCAAGGGCAAAGGCTGACAAGCGCCAGGCATTGTTTGTTGCCAAAACGATTTAACAGCAAAACTTTAAGCAGCTTTTAGTTTCACGTTGTGAATGCATTTAGCCGTTTGCCCTATTTGCAAATGCACCTCCCCGTTCCAGGATGCCCTCAGCTGCCCCTTATACTTCTGGCCCCCTTCCCCTCACACGCAGAGACACCGCACCCCTCCACCCTCCACTTTCCTGGCCCTGCAGCTTAAAGCCCACGGGCAAGCTGGCAATCAGAAAGGGCGCTTCTGCCGCTGAATGTTCCCAAAGCAAGTTCCTCACTGGGGTGTAAGTAATGCCTAGCAAAGACGGGGGGGGGGGGGAGAGAGAGAGAGAGAGAGAGAGAGAGAGAGAGAGAGAGAGAGAGAGAGAGAGAACACGAAGCACTCAAAGACACTTCTCACCTGGGAAGCGAATTTCCTTGTGAATTCCTCAAAGCGTGTTTGTTAATGCTACTAAGTGCATAAATTGCTTTAGCCAACTCCCTTCGGGCATTTGTGTCCCGTTCATTCATATTCTAGGACTTAAAGATCATGCAAATTGACGCCGCTCAGGCTGCGCTGGGTCGTCAGTCACGGCAGAGGCTTCACTGCCTGGCTGGCACCCAAAGCAGGCTGCCGGGCACCAAGTGCTTTACTTCCAGGGGAAAAAGGTGCCAGGACACACCCGTAGCCTTGAAACCCCCAGGGGAAAAAAGCACTGCTTGGCATTGATATCCGAGCTCTCTGCCAACGTCACCCCTGTTCCCACTGGAATGTTGAGTCCCTGTCGTGTTGTACAAAGCTCACTGGCCATTACCAGGGCGGAAGAATAGTAGCCCAGGACAAAAGGCTAATTTTGGATAACTGTGTGTGTAAAATAATAAAATAAAATAAAATAAGGGAAATGACATCAAATCATATGTAGAAAGAGCAGAAAAGTAGCACACGGAATGTGTCAAACAAGGACAACACGTTTGGCGTTCTTTGTCATCCTGGAAAAAAGTGAGAATTTGGGTGCCGCAGGGTTCTGTCCTGGGCCCATTGTTGTTCAGCATCTTAATAAATGACTTGGATGAAGGAATTGAGGGGATGCTCATCCAATTTGTAGGTGACACCAAACTGGGACGGGTAGCTAATGTCGCAGAAGACAGAATCAGAATTCAAAATGACCTTAACAGATTGGAGAACTAGGCACAAGCTAAGAAGATGAATTTCAATTCATTGGGGGAGAATCTGTTGAACTGGCCAAACCAGTCTCTTTGTAAGATACAGGTAGGTAGCCCACCTGTTTCTAAGTTTGTTATGAGTATGAGCTTTTGTGTGCATGCACACGAAAGCTCATACCAATAACAAACTTAGTTGGTCTCTAAGGTGCTACTGGAAGGAGTTTTTTAATCTTTGTAAGATAATGGCGTGACCTGGGCGGTAAAGTGGTCTCATCAGCATCTTAGAGAGCGAGCCATTTTGCCATAGTGACAACTGAGTGATGCTGCTCTCCAGAGAAGAGGGGCACAGCCTTTTCCCACCTCACACGGATGTCACATGATCCATGAAGGAGATCAAGAGGCTAAAGGGGCAAATTCTGGCATGGGAGTTTTTGGCCAGGCTGGGAGCTGGTCAGAAAGAATAGACTTTTCTGTGGAATGAATCCAGAGCTGTGAATTTGTGGGGT
The DNA here is from genome assembly GCF_965113315.1 of Podarcis vaucheri. NCBI lineage: Eukaryota > Metazoa > Chordata > Lepidosauria > Squamata > Lacertidae > Podarcis > Podarcis vaucheri. The sequence continues at coordinate 63,468,772 of NC_138750.1, read as the reverse complement.
TTCTTCAGGAACCCTAGTGGGGATCAAATTTAGCTGGGGTGTTAATGCTATGAGTCCCTCTACCCAGGTCACTATGCTCAGATTGTATGTATATTTGCCAATGAAACCATATAGCCTACAGACACCACAGACTCCGCTGACCTTCAGGAAACTGAACAGGCGCCCCAGAGTCTCTCACCACCTGGAGAATGAGGTGTACAAAACAACATTATTATTTCTGGTACTTTCAGTTTAGAAGGTTTTACCTGCTGCTTTTGCAATGTTTCCTTAATTCATGTGACATTTTTGCTGTTTTTTTTTAGCATCCTCTGGTGTTTTGCAAGACATGGAAAAGTAGGATACAGACTTGGAAAATATATATATCAACAAATACAAATGAATAGTTGTGAAAAACTCCACAGACACGTTTCAGGGGGGATGCCTCTGCAATGGAAGCTAGGCTGCACATTAGTCAAAATGCCCACACTTTGGCTAAGAGTGGTCAAGAGTATGCACAATCAAGTAGCATGTGACTTTAGATATCTGAAGATGGCTCTTGTATTCTCCTCTTGGTCTCCTCTTTTCCAGGCTAAACATACCCAGCTCCTCACAAGGCTTCGTTTCCAGATCCTTGATCATCTTAGTTCCCCTCCTCTGCACACCTTCCAGCTTGTCAATATCCCTTTCCCTCTCTGTAGAAACCAGAGGCCTTTCTCCTGGGCATTGTCGGCCAATTGGTGCCAAAGAAGGACAGAACTTTTTTTATGTATGCTACAGCAGCAGCAAGAATTCTTATTGCAAAGCACTGGAAGACACAAGACCTACCCACCCTGGAAGAATGACAAATGCAACTAATAGGCTACATGGAAATGGCGGAAATGACTGGCAGAATCCGAGACCAGGGAGAAGAGCTCGTGGAAGAAGATTGGAGGAAATTTAAAATTTATTTACAGAAACATTGTAAAACCTTTGAATGCTGATGACGTTGAACTGAAGGGGTTCTAGCAACAAGGTAAAATTAAGATGGGATTGATAACAGATAAGTTAATTTGGATATGAATTTGCTGAACAAAATTTTGAAAAAGGGATACAAAAAAGGGAGGCGTGAGGAAGTCAGGAGAATAAGTTAACTAAAGATGAGAATTTAAAAAAAGAGGGAGTTTTGTTTTTATGTGGTTTCTTTTTTCTTTTCTTTTTTCTTTTGTGTTTAATGTTTGTATTTTTGTATTTTGTGATTTTGTATTTTTCTGTTTTTGTACTTTTTTCTGAATTACTTTATTGATAAAACTTAATAAAATATTAATTAAAAAAAAACACAATATCCCTTTCCCTCTCTGTAATTCCACATTCTGCTGAGTGAGTTCCTTGGCTGTTGGCACTGCCAGGAGGAGCCCCTCTCGGACGCCTTGTGATTCTGAGACAGGGAGCCCCACGGGGCAGCAGTTCCTTGCCTTGCATCACCTGCCTTCTTTTTGGTAAAGGCAAAGGACCCCTGGATGGTTAAGTCCAATCAAAGGCGATCATGGGGTTGCGAAGCTCATCTTGCTTTTCAGGCCGAGGGAGCCGGCGTTTGTCCACAGACAGCTTTCTGGGTCATGTGGCCAGCAGGACTAAACTGCTTCTGGTGCAATAGAACACCGTGACGGAAACCAGAGCGCATGGAAACACCATTTACCTTCCTGACACAGCAGTACCTATTTATCTACTTGCACCGGTGTGCTTTCGAACTCCTAGGTTGGTAGGAGCTGGGACAGAGAAATGGGAGCTCACCCCATTACAGGGATTTGAACCACTGACCTTCAGACCAGCAAGCCCAAGCTTTAGACCACAGAGCCACCTGAGTCCCTGCGCCACCTATTAGCAGTCTTGTGCTCACCTGGAAGAGGCCCTCTTTGCTCTGCATTTCAGAAATGAAGAGCGAAGCACAGGCCCAGCTGGGGAGAAAAAGCAACTCTGCAGAATCAGCCCTGCAGAGGTGATGCTGTGAAGCTTAGTCGCTCTGCCGTTCCCGCCCACTGAGGCCATGCGCTTCTCCTTCCCTTCCACACAGCCATTAAGAGAGATCAAATCACTGAGTTAAGAAGGAGCACGGGGAGGATGCAGGAGCCCAATTAAGCGCAGGCACAATCCTCCACGGCCGAGCCTTGCACTCCCCATCTTCCAGCCGCAGAACCAGCTCCCGGCTAATTGGGCCCGGCAGTCTGTCACGCAGGTTCCTGTCAGACTTCTCCTTGATCCTTTGGGACAGGAACCTATCACACAGGCTCTCCCCCCCCCTTGGCTCCTGTGTAGTTCTGTGCCCCCTGCCCCCAGCAGCAGCCGCAGACAACAGAGAGAGATGCAAAGGGCTGCAGGTGAGTGTAGAATAAGGTTGCCATATACCCCAAAGTGAAAATCCCGAGGAAGGATTTTTGCTTCCACACTAGGGTTGCCATATGTCTGGGTCTTCCTGGACATTTTGCAGATTCAGCAAAAATCCACCTGGATGCTGCTTTGCAGCCCGATTCCCGGATGTGTCCGGGACGTAGGAGAGCCCTAGTGCAGAAGTACGTGTTTCACATGCAGAAGATCCCAGGTTCAATCCTGGCATCTCCACGTGGGCTTGGGAATGTCTTCTCCACTCAGACTCTGGAGAGTGACAGCTGCCAGTCACTGAACAGCACCTGGAGCTAGTTGGGTCCAACGGTTTGACTAAGTGTAAGGCAGTTTCCAATCTTCCCATGCGTCTAAAGTAAGATGACAACAATGAGGATATAAATGCTTGTTTGGTGTTAGGTGTGGGGATGTTCAGGGATGCAGGAGAGGATATATTGTTTGATTATAGCCTTTCCAACTTGTGATAATTTAGCAGAGTAACATTCTCCCTTTTAAACTCACAGCGGATGCGTTTGCTCAGGCTGGCTAAAGCCTCTATAATAACTGATCTGGTATTTCCCCCTTATTTCCTCATAAAAGATAAGACATGACACAGTCTTCTATAAAAGTATAAAAAGAGTTTACTCACACATCATTCTGTTCACAATCGGATCCCAGAAGGCAAACTTAGCTTAGAAAAGTAACATACACCTGGAAACTATCCCATAAAGAGACAGTCCCTTTGTCCTCTCTTGGCTGGAAGCCAAGAGGGCATCTTTGGCTAATCAGATATTGCTTCTTCGACTAAAGTAGTCACAGAGAGAGAGATGGGGGCCAGTCCTATGCTTTTGTTACCTGCACAGGTGAGGCCACGCCCACCTCTAGTCACATGCAGAGGAAGTCTGTCCCAGCCCAGAAGGAAACAGGAAGTTTTCCTGCTGGCTGGACATTCCTCCGCATGTGTAAACATGTCCACTCTAGGAATGTTGAACTTGGCTGCTTTTGTGTTTCCCATGCCATATTAGGCACCAAAGGATGTACTCCACAGGGAGCTGGCTTCTGGCACCAGACCAATTGGCAGACCAACTCTGCCTCACAAAGATGTCTGCAAACATCAAATGAAGGTTGGCAACATCAACTCTGCCGTGCGGGAATCCCTGGCACATGACCGCAGTGCCTGGAGACAGACAGTCAGGCAGTGCATCCATAGCAGTGGCCAGAGAAGGAATGACCGCTGGAAGGAGAAACCCTCTGGTGCAATTGCAGCAGCACAACTGGACACCTTCGTCTGCCCCAGCTGCAACAAAACATGTCTCTCCCACATCGGTCTCTGCAGCTACAGCAGGTGCTGCTACCTCCCAACAGCTTGACCTCACCCCCCAAAGGTGCTCTCCGCCATTGTCTCATGAGACAGAGGAGTTAGGCAGCCTGCCTCCATCGTAAATGTGTAGTGGAATCTTGGACCACATCTTAAGTCCTGCCATAGTTAGAGGCAGCAGTGCCTCTGAATATCAGTAGCTAAAAACCACAGGAGGGGAGAATGTTGTTGAGGTCAGGTCTTTCAGTTGCAATGGTTGGGGATGTCTCGATTCTGTTGGTTCAAGGAAAAAATAGGTATAAAAAGGAGAATTCCTGGGATGCCAAGATCCAAGTTAGAGGCTAGTACTCTTGGGCGAGAGAACCCCAGCAGAGCTTTAAAATCACAAAACGCACAGCAAAGTAAAGTGTGGCTGTTAGACCTTTAAAATGTGCCCTTCCAAGTTCCTTCCAAAGTTCCCCTCTTCCTTTGACATAGAAAAAGACCACCATGTTTGGAAAGTTTAAAATGGTTTACTTACAAACTCTTCAAAGGTCAGATTCCTGTGCTTTCCCATACAAGTCAGTAAAGTTGCACAGGCAGAAAAACTTGGCTTAGTTAACAGGTGGTGAAAGTTCCCAAATTATTGGTTAGCAACTCAAAAGAGGCTTGTAAGAGCCATGCGGCCTGAGCTGTAGCAACCAGCTCAGAACCTCTTCGCTTGCTGAAGTTCACCTGTAGACTGGAAGCTGAACTAAGTAAGGGGAAGTGACCTTGCTAGGCCTAGCAGGGCAGCTTACTCTGTGGTATCAACCCCTTCACGCATTAATCAAAATTAAGCATGTTGGTTATCCCACAGATCCCACCATGTCAGAAAATGTCTCCTACTTTTAGGTAGTCTGGGCCCTATCTTTGCCATGTAAGCTGTCAGCCGCACTTGACCCGGCCAACATCAGCTTCTCTTAAATCTGATCCGCTACACACAGCAACCAAGTCAGCTCAGAGCTCCCTCCACAAGCAACCCACTGTCAGCTCCTGTCTTCCCCAGGGGCTGCCCTTTAATATCTTGCTACTCAGAAACCGAGGGCGGATTCATATGGGGGATGTAACATGAGAGCCAGGCCATAATATTGAAGAGACAGCCAAGAGAAAGCAGTTGCCAGAAGCCGTTATCCTCAGTGAGATCTGGCCAAGGGGGGCCTGCGGCAGGCTGGTGCAATCTCTGCTTCCTAAAAGTTTAATACGGCAAGAGTGGAGTGTGTTACGAAGGCCCAGGAGATGCCTTGTTCTAAGCCACAAATGTTTGCTCAGTCCTGCTCTGCGGGGGATAAAGAGGAGCAAAGAAGCTCCCCCCCCCCTCTCTCTCTCTCTCTCTCTGTGTGTGTGTGTGTGTCTTGCAGAACAGCTCTCCTGGTCAGGCTAATGGAGCCTCAACTTTTTCCTAAGCTGAGAATGTGGAGTTTGTTTTTCTGATCACGAAACCAGCACCATGTTCTGGGTCTGGGGAGAGAGGATGTTGCAGGTATTAAATATAGCACAGTCTGAAGCAACTGGGCACATTTCCTTTGGAAATGAAGACCTATGAAAATATTATTTAAACTTTTACTGGCAGAACTTCCTTCCAAACAGAATTCAAGTATCCAAAATACCCAGACAGTATCTTGTGCTGTCCAGCACAGGCTCAACATCTTACAAAATACAATATACCGGTAATCCAATCAGACCTAAAAGCAGAGGTCTCTCTTTGCGTTCAGAGAAAGACTCGTGGCCACTACCTTTCCAAGGTGGCGAATTTGCAACTCATCACCTTCATCACATGATCAAAGGTTCACTCTCAGTACATAGGAGAGAAACAACCAACAGGTAAGCATAAACTAGTTACAGCTCAGAGTCCGTTAGAAAAATTCTTGTGAAAACCCCCAGTGTTAGCAACCCTTCAGCAACACACATTTAACCGTTTTCCGTTTTAAATCTCCATTAATACATGCACACTTTGAATTTCTGTGTGAATTAAACCATTACACTTAACAGAGGAGGAACAGATGTCCAGGTTGTGTTGCACCCTTTTTGGAAAAACCAGTTGATTACTACCATCAGATCCAGCTGGGGACCGGCTCTGTAGGGTCCTTTTTAGTCAAGCAAACAATGCAGGGCTGCCCAGAGGACATTCCTTGTCCACTTGGCATGGTTCCTTCTGAGGAGGCCAGCAGGAAGCAGGAATGGCACAACCTCAGGCTGCAAGTGACTCTTCCAAATGCCCCCTTCCTCATTAACACAATCCTTCACTTTGTTCTCCTTTTCCAGAATCAAGGTCAACTTGCCTGGAATATGCTGCCTTCATTTCTTGAGAACTGATCTTCAATTATTTTTATACTGAACCAAAACAAACAAAACCCGAAGGAGCAAAGCTAGTGGTGGGCTGGACTGAGCATGGGGCGGCAGGCACAGAGACCTTGGCAGGAGAAAAAGCAAGGGAGGGGCAGGACCATGGAGAGCAAAAGGACTAGCCTTTCAAGGAGCTGCTGCACCACTGCTCTGCTTGGAAGCATTTTTGGGGAAAGTGTGGGATGTGAAACACAAGAGCAGTCAAGTACAACATTCCTAGAGTGAACATGTTAGAACATGGGGAGGAATGTTTGTCCAGCCAGCAGGTAAACTTCCTGTTTCCTTCTGGGCTGGGACAGACTTCCTCTGCATGTGACTAGAGGTGGGCGTGGCCTCACCTGTGCAGGTAACAACAAAAGCACAGGGCAGGGCAGCCATCTCTCTCTCTTTTGACTACATGCATCGAAGAAGCAACATCTGCTTAGCCAAAGATGCTCTTGGAGGACAAAGGGACTGTCTTCTTATGGAATAGTTTGCAGGTATATGTTACTTTTCTAAGCTAAGTCTGTCTTCTGGGATCCAATTGTGAACAGAATGTGAGTAAACTTTTTTTTATACTTTTATAGAAGACTGTGTCGTGTCTTCTCTTTTATGAGGGAATAAGGGGGAAATACCAGAACAGTTATTATAGAGGCTTTAGTGAGCCTGAGCAAACGCATCTGCTAGAAGTTTAAAAAGGGGAATGTTACTCTGCTAAAATTGTGAACTTGTTAACACAAGTTGGAAAGGCTATAATCAGACAATATATCCTCTCCTGCATCCCTGAACATTCCCACAGAAAGGAGAGTCTCAAGTTCTTACCCACTCGAACTGGTCTGAAAGAAATGTACATTTATATGCTCCCCCTTTTAAGAAGCAGCTGCAGGTGTTTTGGCACCTGTAGAAAGTCAGGATCTAACCATTGGAAGCTGCCGTAAACCAAGCCAGACCACTGGTCCATTTAGCTTGGTATTGTCTGCACTGACTGGCAGCAGCCGTGGCTCTTCATGGTTTCAGGCAGGGTTCCCCTCCCCCTCCAGCTTTACCTGGATATAGCAGGGATCAAACTGCATGCAAAGCAGCTGCTCTGAGAGGCAACTTCTCCTTAAATATTGGGATTTCATAGAATTGTAGAGGCACCCATAAGGGTCATCTAGTCCAATCCTCTGCAGTGCAGGAATCTTGAGTAAAGCACATTGCCTGGCAGCTAAATACTTCACACTGTTGCCTTAAGAAATCATGGGTGAAACATTAGATTTGATGCTGTCGTGTCACTGGCAGTGACTTTTTAAAATCAAAATGTTAAAACAGTAGATACCAGTTTTGAAAGGTGATGCAGCTTTGAGGTCTGGGTGTGAAATGGTTGTGATGTGGGGTCTAGTAATTCTGTTTCTCCCCCTTTTTCATTTATTTTGACAAAGTAATAATCATAAATAAATAAGAATTAACATGTGCACCTCCACCACCGAGACCACTTCATTCTAACTACCCATCCTCCCAAAATTTCAACACATCTTGCAATGGTTTGATCCCTTTCCGTTTTAAAAGTACAAATTCTACAAACACCCTGCATATCTCCTCAAAATCAATTGTCCTGCATATTCCCTGTCTTACTTTAATGGAACATGTAAATTTATCATTAATAGCTATATTGCACACCTCTTTATTCCATTTTATATCCTGCTTGCCCCTTCCACTTCCTGGCTATAATAATTCGTGCAGCTGTCAATATGGGGCCTAGTAAATCTTACCGAGTATTATTATCATCATCATTGCCGTTATATCAAGATAGGATGACAGGTGTCTGTCCACATCTGCATAAGGACAGGAGAGCCACAATTTCCTAAAGAGCAACGGAATGGCAGGGAGAGGGAAGACGGACATTGGCCGCGCAGGAAGATCCATGTTGCCGTGAGAGGCTGGCTTGCCCTGACCCAGAAATGCCTCCCCAGAACTATTATCCGTGAGTCTTTGGACGCAGTGACTCAGTGAAGCTGCTCTGCTGGGGGCTTTGATTTTCTCCTCCTCCATCCATTCCAGATCAAATGGTTTCCGCTTAATGAAAGCCACAGGGATGCTTCTCTCCTCTGCACTTTCAGTCCTGCAACCTGTTGTTCTTCGGTATTTTTTTTGTTAAAGTATAAAAGGAGAAACCCTGGACACCTAGTTGCAGGTTTGGGGCAACTGCTCTTTGGCAAGAAAGCCCCTGCAGAGATTTAACATCACAAAACGTGCAGCAAAATTGTTGTCTGCCTCCGTCTGTCTCGGGAGACAACGCAAGAGTACACCTTAGAGGGCGAAGCAATAAATAAACCACATATCGCAGAGACAGCACAGTCTTTGCTCTTGCCCAAAGGAAACACGGACCCTGGATCCCCTCAAAACTGCTCAGAGATTGGGGTGGTGTGCAGCAGTGTGTGAGGAGCACCTATCTCCAGCCATGGCCTGTTCACCAGCTTTTCCTGGACTGGGATAGAATCATAGAATCATAGAGTTGGAAGAGACCACAAGGGCCATCGAGTCCAACCCCCTGCCAAGCAGGAAACACCATCAGAGCACTCCTGACATATGGTTGTCAAGCCTCTGCTTAAAGACCTCCAAAGCAGGAGACTCCACCACACTCCTTGGCAGCAAATTCCACTGTCGAACAGCTCTTACTGTCAGGAAGTTCTTCCTAATGTTTAGGTGGAATCTTCTTTCTTGTAGTTTGGATCCATTGCTCCGTGTCCGCTTCTCTGGAGCAGCAGAAAACAACCTTTCTCCCTCCTCCGTGTGACATCCTTTTATATATTTGAACATGGCTATCATATCACCCCTTAACCTCCTCTTCTCCAGGCTAAACATGCCCAGCTCCCTTAGCCGTTCCTCATAAGGCATCGTTTCCAGGCCTTTGACCATTTTGGCTGCCCTCCTCTGGACACGTTCCAGTTTGTCAGTGTCCTTCTTGAACTGTGGTGCCCAGAACTGGACACAGTACTCCAGGTGAGGTCTGACCAGAGCAGAATACAGTGGCACTATTACTTCCCTTGATCTAGATGCTATACTCCTACTGATGCAGCCCAGAATTGCATTGGCTTTTTTTAGCTGCCGCGTCACACTGTTGACTCATGTCAAGTTTGTGGTCAACCAAGACTAGCATTGCAGCATTGCAGCAGTGGCACGTGCTCCAGGAAACTCCTGCGTAGGCTACTGCAATGTGCTGTATGTGAGACCTCCCTTGAAGATGGCCCAGCTGGTGCCAAGTGCAGCCACCCAGATCTCAGGTGGTGGAGGCAGGTGGGACCAGGTTGCGCCCCTTCCTCCAAGAACTGCATTGGCTGCCAATTTGCTATCTTGGGTCCAGTTTCAGGGACTTCTTATGCAGCTTGAGGACCAGGCGCTTGAAGGAGCAACTCTCCTGTTATTTGCCAAACTCCGCCTTAAGAGATGGTGCATGTGTGGTTCTGCTGATGGAATCGTAGAGTTGTAGAGTGGGAGGGGACCCCGGGGGTCATCTAGTCCAGCCCCCTGCAATGCAGGAATCTCAACTAAAGCAACCATGACAGGTGGCCATCCAACCTCTGCTTCAAAATCTCCAAAGAAGGAGAGTCCATCACCTCCTGAGGGAATCTCTTCCACTGTGGAGCAACTCTTTGTGTCAGAATGTTCTTCCTGATGTTTAGTAGTAGTAGTAGAAGAAGAGTTTGGATTTGATATCCCGCCTTTCACTCCCCTTCAGGAGTCTCCAAGCGGCTCACAATCTCCTTTCCCTTCCTCCCCCACAACAAACACTCTGTGAGGTGAGTGGGGCTGAGAGACTTCAGAGAAGTGTGACTGGCCCAAGGTCACCCAGCAGCTGCATGTGGAGGAGCGGAGATGCGAACCCGGTTACCCAGATTACATGACTACCACTCTTAACCACTACACCACACTGGCTCCTTTCTTGTAGCTCGAAGCCATTGGTCTGGGTCCTACCTTCCACAGCAGGAGAAGACAAACCTGCTTCTGTCTATAATTGCAGCCCATTGTGCAATGCCTGACAGCAGGGTCTTCCTGGGTCTGGCTGGCTTCCTGCTCTGTCATCTCTCACAGAGGGACCTGCTTGCCACTGAATTAATTATTTTAATATGGAAAGCCAAGAGAGGAGAGGACCGGGTGGAAAGCAAAGATGGAGGAGGCTAATCACCCTCTTCTTCTTCTTCCTCCTCCTCCTCCTCTGCTTGCCTCCAGGTGCTCCATAGCATCCCACCTCAGTGGACCACCTTCTTCCTTCTATGAGCCTCTATACTGCTGTCTGTTGTCCACAACCAGCTGCTGGAATTGCTTTTTGGGGTTGGAGGTGATCAGGGATGGAGGGTGCAAAAAGCTTACTCAGCCACCCAGTAAATTTGTAGTACCACTAGTTCGTGACTACACCACCTACCGTGTCATGACATTCTTGACAATTTTATTTTTTAGTTAGGTACCCTGTAGGTTGTATCTGACACTGGATAACTCGGTTGGTTAAAGCATGGTGCTGATAATGCCAGGGTCGCAGGTTCGATCCCCTTAAGGGACCACTGCATATTCTTGCATTGCAGGGGGTTGGACTAGATGCCCCTTGATGCCCCCTTCGAACTCTACAATTCTTCAATTCTATGATTCTATGCTCACAGGCAAAACCAACCACCAGAAGCCTTTTCTCTTCCCAGCTCCTCTCCTCCTCCTCCTCCTCCTCCTCCTCCTCCTCTCTCTCTCTCTCTCTCTCTGTAGAGGGGCTACTCATCACCATGGCAACCACTCCGCCTTTGGGCTCCCACAACTGCACAGTAACTTCACTGCTGCTCCTGCCTCTGCTGTTTGCAGAGCCAGATAAATTAAAAGGAAGGGAGAGAGTTGGAGGGGAGGGGGGAGGAGAGGACAGTCTGGGGCCTCAAAATGTGGAAAAGGTTCAGAGGAATCTCCCCAGGAGGAAGCCAAAAGGAGGGCTCAGCCTCCAGGCCCATCCATCACGCAGCTCCTCCGCATTATGTAACGGGGCTCGCCTGCCCCAGGCACAGAAGATGATGAAAGTCCTTTGCATCCGTTCGAGTGGCTTGAGGTGCAGTGAGCCCAGACAGAGCAGGACCCGAAGGACTCTCAGCCACCCTGTGTGTTCTGGAAGGTTACTCAGATGCTGCACGGACAGAAGTCTAGTGTCCAGGTCAAGGAAAGTCATAATCCCACTCTATTCTGCCTTGGTCAGACCACACCTGGAGTCCTGGGTCCAGTTCTGGGCTCAGAACTTAAGAAGGATGTTGACAAGCTGGAAGGCGTGCAGAGGAGGGTGACCAAGATGATCAAGGGTCTGGAAACTAAGCCTTATGAGGAACGGTTGAAGGAGCTGGGGATGTTTAGACAGGAAAAGAGGAGACTGAGGGGAGATATGAGAGCTGCCTTCAAATATCTGAAGGGCTTTCATATGGAAGAGGGAGCAAGCTTGTTTTCTCCTACTCTGGAAGGTAGGACTCAAACCAGTGGCTTCAAGTTATGAGAAAGGAGGCTCCAACTCAACATGGGGAAGAGCTTTCAGAGAGTAAGAGCTGTTAGACAGTGGAACAGACTCCCTCGGGAGGCTGTGGACTCTCCTTCCTTGGAGGTTTTTAAGCAGGGGTTGGATAGTCATACGTCAGGGATGCTTGGGGTGAGATTCCAGCATTGCAGGGGGTTGGGCTAGATAACCTTTGGGATGTCTCTTCCAACTCTGCAATTCTATGACTCCATGAAATGCCACTCCCAGTCGAGGGAGAGGCCCCCTGAATCCCCCCCCCCGGGTGATTCTTCCAGCTCAGCTGCCTTGCTTGGAGCAAATCCCTCCTTTCACTAGACACCCTCTTGGGCATGGGGCTGCCCAGCCCAAATGGAGCCACAGGGGAAGCTGTGGAGACTGAAGGGCAGAGCTGAAAAATCAGCCTGGGGTGCTGTCCAAGTCCTGAAAGTGCAGGGACTGTCAGGAGTTCAGCCTACACTCAAGTAGGGCTCTGGCAGAGACACGTGCCCGACTGGCATGTTCTCTCCCTCCTGGCCAATCGTTCGGGAGCTTCAAAAGCTTTCTTCAGCCCTAACATCACAGCGACCGATGCCAACCGACACCGGCACACTTAGGGATCCACAGAGTCTGCGTTGTTCGGGTAACCGACCTCAACAACTCAGCATTTTGGCTAATCTACTTTATTTACATATAAACACACACGGAGCACTGCAACATGGCTCCCTCTCTCTCTAGCATCAGAGAGCAAAGAGAAAAAAGAACAAAGGACAAGAGTCCCACTTCACAGAACACAGGAACACAAACATCCTGTCTCCGTCACTTCCCACTCTGTGGAGTCAAAACATACACTGTCATGGGATAGACAACAATCCCATGACTGCAGTCATGGAGCAGGAATTCTAACAGGGACACACCCACCCTCACTTGGTTTCCATGGACGGCCACCTGCCATGGCCTCTTTATTGAGATTCCTGCATTGCGCAGGGTTGGGCTAGATGGCCCTCAGGGTCCCTTCCAGCTTTACAGTTCCGTGATTCTCCAGCCCAGCCATCTTTGCCTCCGGCTCACTGGAGCCTGCAAGCCAGCACCCACCTAAGCAGTCTGAGCCGGAGTATTTTTAGCCTTGGAGAATAGCCAGTGGATGGGGGAGGCGAGGGATTACTGCCTGCTCTCACCTTCTCCTCTCCTCTCCGGGGACCCTGGTGTCATCACGTTGCTCAGGAGCCGTGAAGCCATGTGGGGATGGGGGCATCCCAGGCCCAGGAGGAAGAGGCGCATGGATTTAACTCCATGGGAACGGAGCAGGAGTCCCAGGAGAAGAGGGGGAGTTTGGGGCTGGTGGCTGCATGGCTGAGAGGCAGGTGCTCTGGGCAGTGACACTGGCTTTGCCACCTTCTCCCCCCCCCCAGGTGCTGCCAGGTGTTCGAGAGACGCCAGGCAGGTATTATGATTCCTCCGGGCGCTGACTTATTTATTAGTGCTGTAGACGTGGATTATTTATGCTCGTCACACATTATCCTCAGCACAGAGCTGCGCACCAGAGGAGTCAGAGACCTGCTCGGTCCCCGAAAGCTGGAGAGATGCGCGAGCGGCTGGAGGAGCCCAGCGTCCTGGCGCGAAAGGGGAGGGAGCGGAGAGCAAAACTGCTTCAAGTGCTGCTTTTTCTACAACATTAATTTCACACCCAACAGACTTTCTGAAAATATCTCTGTGTACCAGGAAGGCTCTCTCCCCGGCTGCCTAGGGATTCCCTTGCAAGAGGTGGAAAAAGGGATGTCAGGACTCAGGAGCTGTGATTAGGGATGGGGGCCCTCCCACACCTGGCCTGCTCCCTGCCCCCAGCCCCACAGCTACATTTTCATGTTCCAGAGAAAACCCTGAGGGGTGTCAAAGGTCCTCTCAAAACATTAGCCAAGGGTCTCTTTCACTTTCACTTTTATTTTTGCAGTGTTTTCTTCCTGATGGTTGTGTGTGTGTGTGTGTGTGTGTGTGTGTCAGACTGCTGCTGTGTTGGTAAAACAGCTGCCGAATCCTGTTGGGATGTGAATAGATGCTAGGAGAGGCTATATTTAACAGATATTATTCTTCTTTCCTCATATTTGTGAGTTCAGCAGAGTGTCATCCCTATTTAAGAGAAGCTTAAATAGGCTGGTTCTAGCCTTTTAAGGAAATCAGCCCTGAGCGCTCACTGGAAGGACAGATCGTGAAGCTGAGGCACCAAGACTTTGGCCACCTCATGGGAAGAGAAGACTCCCTGGAAAAGACCCTGATGTTGGGAAAGATGGAGGGCACAAGGAGAAGGGGACGACAGAGGGCGAGATGGTGGGACAGTGTTCTGGAAGCTACCAGCATGAGGGAGGCAGTGGAAGACCGGAGTGCCTGGGGTGCTCTGGTCCAGGGGGTCACGAAGAGGCGGACACGACTAAATGACTAAACAGAGCCTTTTAGTTTAACTAATCCAAGATGCTTTAAGGCAGACCAGATTCTCCTGGTATTCCCCCCTTAAAACAACAATCACACACAATACAGTATAGTCTTGTAAAAGGTGAAAATAACATATACTCACTCAAAATACTTGATGAAGAGTAACTGATACAGCAACTTTGTTCAGGCAGGCTTAAAATGGAAATTCAGGCAGGCTTAAAATGGAAATTCAGATACCAAGACATGCTTTTGTTGTTGTTTAGTCGTTTAGTCGTGTCCGACTCTTCGTGACCCCCTGGACCAGAGCACGCCAGGCACTCCTGTCTTCCACTGCCTCCCGCAGTTTGGTCAGAAAGACATGCTTAAGTCTAGCTTAAGTTGGAGTCTGAGCATTGGAGCTCAGATTTAGCAGATGTTCTCACATTTCTGGCTTGGTGATGAAAAGGTTTATTTTGTGTGGCTTTAGTTTTCAATGTTTCTGCAGGTTGTTGCTGTTTGACTGTGGTGTTTTTTGTTTTGTTCGTATTGTATATTGCCTTGAGAGAATTGTATAGAAAGAGACTAATAGACTCAATGACAATAACAATCACAAATCCCACCAGCTAATAACAGCGCCTCGGTCCCAGTGAGTGGCATTTAATCCAGGTTAATTAACTTGGAGCAACAGACCCCGGTTGGCCCATACAAGGATTTGCAAACCATTTAATAAATTTACAAGTGGTTTTTAAACACCAAGCTACACCTCCTGCTGCACTTGTAGTCTGACGCTGAAGAAATAGCTCCTCTTTTCTCTGGTGTAAACCGGGCTTCCTCCAGCCTGGGGGCTGAGCAGAATCCTGCCCTGGAGCTATAAGCAGATCACCGTATCCATGGCAGCGGGATCCTTAGCTGAAAGATCCTTGACACTCTTCACTTTTTCCTTCTTTCTTTCCTCTGTATTAAATGGCTATTCTGCAAGCCCTCCAAGTCTCATTATACTTCCACCTCCACTGCCTGATGTCCAGGGATGATGGGAATTGCAGTCCCTCCACATCTGGAGGAGCAAAGAATTGTCTGTCTTGCGTTGTCAAGCAGCCAGTGGCTGAAACTGCACAGCTTTTGGAAACTGGAGCTCGCTTTGCTTAGGTATGTGATGTAATTTGGGATGTTTCCTAGAAATATATCCACGGGCAGAGGTGGAAAGGAAACTGTACAATATTATCAAACTTCCATGCGTCTGATGGAATTGGGCTGTAGCCCACACATGCTTTTCCCCCTGCCACAATAAATGTGCCAGGTGCTACAATGCCTGATGAGGAACGGTTGAAGGAGCTGGGTATGTTTAGCCTGGAAAAGAGGAGACTGAGATAGGTGAGCCATCTTCAAATACCTCAAGGGCTGTCACATGGAAGAGGGAGCAAGCTTGTTATCTCCTGCTCTGCAGGGTAGGAGGCGAACCAACCGCTTCAAGAAAGGAGATTCTGACTAAACATCAGGAAGAACTTTCTGACAGTAAGAGCTGTTCAGCAGTGGAACGGTCTGCCTTGGGAGATGGTGGACTCTCCTTCCTTGGAGATTTTCAAGCAGTAGTTGGATGGTCATCTGCCATGGATGCTTTAGCAGAGATGTCATTTGGGGTCCCCTTTCAGCTCCACAGTTCTATCATTCTGTGATGCTACTATGACTTTTTTCTTCCTAGGTTTTTGCTGTTCTTATTTTTACCTGTAAGCTGCCTTGATCTTTGGTCTTTCTGGGGCGGGGGGGGGGGGGACTATTGATGTATGCTACCACGGCTGCCCAAATGATATTTGCCCAAAACTGGAAAGAGGAACTGGCTCCAGAAAGAGACAACTGGCAATTAGAAGGCAATTGGCAATTAAAACTGATGGAATACGCAGAGATGGCAAAACTTACTGGAAGATTAAGAGATCAAGATGATGAACTCTTTGGAACAGAACGGGGGGAAATTTATTGAATACATGAAAAAGAAATTGTAAACAATTAAATACATTAGCAGGATTGATATAAACAATTTAAAGGAATTATAATTTTGTAAGAAGGATAAATTTGGATAAAATAATAGAAAAATAAGAAACTGCAGAAGGGGAGGGAAGTCACAGAAAACATTATTTGATTTGTGTAGATTTTGATTCATTGTTGAATGCTGTAAAATGGAAAAATAAAATATTTAATGTAAGCAGCCTTTAGCCCGTCAGGGAAAGAGGCAGGGTATAAACAACAACAACAACAACAACAACAACAACAACAACAACAACAACAACACATTCAGAGTCCTTTCTCAGCAGTCATGGCTGCAAGGATTAAGATGTCAGCAGCAAATACTACTACTACTTCTACTACTACTACTTTATTTATTTATTATTTATACTCTGCCCATCTGACTCGGTTTCCCCAGCCACTCTGGGCAGCTCCAAACAGAAAATTAAAAACATGATAAAAGATCAAACATTAAAAACTTCCCTAAACAGGGCTGCCTTCAGTATCTTCTAAAAGTTGCTTATTTCCTTGACCTCTGATGCCAGGGCGTTCCACATGGTGGACGCCACTACAGAGAAGGCCCTCTGTCTGGTTCCCTGTAACCTTACTTCTCGCAGGGAGGGAACCGCCAGAAGGCCCTCGGAGCTGGACCTCAGTGTCTGGGGGGCTGAAGGATGGGGGTGGAGACGCTCCTTCAGGTATACAGGACCAAGGCCGTTTAGGGCTTTCAAGGTCAGCACCAACACTTTGAATTGTGCTCGGAAACATCCTGGGAGCCAATGTAGGTCTTTCAGGACCGGTGTTATATGGTCCCGGCGGCCGCTCCCAGTCCCCAGTCCAGCTGCCACATTCTGGATTAGTTGTAGTTTCCGGGTCACCTTCAAAGGTAGCCCCACGTAGAGTGCATTGCAGTAGTCCAAGCAGGAGATAACCAGAGCATGCACCACTCTGGTGAGACAGTCTGTGGGCAGGTAGGGTCTCATCCTGCATACCAGATGGAGCTGGTAGACAGCTGCCCTGGACACAGAATTGACCTGCGCCTCCATGGACAGCTGTGAGTCCAAAATGACTCCCAGGCTGCGCATCTGGGGATTCAGGACTGGGGAGTCCTCCACATCTGCCACCCCCTGTTCCCCCAAAACTCTGTCCAATCTAGATGCAATGTAAAGCTGAGGGCAGAGCCAGGATGCCCCTCCTCCCCGACAACAAGGGGAGAGGAGGGACACTGCTGGACATCGCTCTGTGGAGAGTTGCTGTCCTTGCACTCAGCTGCTGTTTGTGGGCTTCCTATAATGGACATCTGGTTGGCCCCTGTGAGAGCAGGATCCTGGACTGGATTGGGTCCCCTTGGGCCTGATCCAGCAGCTTGTCTTGTCTTAGGCTCTTAAAGTTTTCCAGGAAGCCATTGGTTACCCAGGGGTTGGGGTTGGGGCAGTGGGATGGGAAAGATTCACCAAAAATGTTTGTAAAAATAAATATAGAAGGTGTCAGATGGTTGGTGGAAGGACCCTGAGTGAGAGGCTGGGAAGGGAAGGTCTCCATGGGTGGGAGACTAGGAGAAGAAAGGAAATGAGTGGATTTGAGGTATTTGGGCCTGAAAGTATTGCTTAGCAGAAGGCAGAACAGCTGGATGTCATCTGAGAGTATTTTTTTGTGGGAAATTGTATGTAACTGACAGATGGAAAATCAGAAGTGCTTTTGATCTCTTTCTCCTCTATTCCTGTTCTCTTCTTTATTCTTTCTTTCTCTTTGGTTTCCCTTGGTGTCCTCTGCTCTGGGTCTTTATTTGGATTAAGGTGGTGGGTGCTGGGTGGAAGGACCCTGAGTGAGAGGCGGGGAAAGGAAAATCTCCCAGGGTGGGAGACGGGGAGAAGAATGCAGAGGTGTCCGCTCCTTTCTGTGTGAGGCAAGAGTTAAGATTTACCTGCGAGAGAGGCCTTTGCATTATTCTTCCTTTCTTTTCTCTGTTTTTACTTTTGTCTAGATTAGTTTCTTTTATCTTATTGCGTGTGTATGTGTAAATAAACACACACACACAGCTCCCAAATAAGCAGCTTAGATAACTATTTGTTCCCTAAAGTTCTTGAAGTTCAGGAGCTACCTTCAAGAAAATGGATGTTTAAACATCTTTCCCCCATTTTATGGTTTTTTTATTAGCCACTTTCCCCCTGCTGGGATAAAAATGTTTAAATCCCAATATGCTAGGTGGTGTGGGGAGGAAGGGAGACTCAAAACCTTTGTCTGCTTTTATTTTGCCTTTGATCTACCACTTGATAAATCCAAGGCCGCCTGCTGTGTGTGTGTGTGTGTCAGATCTGGGGTGTGTGTGTGTCTTCCTGAATAACTCCTTGTGTCAACAAGGCTTTCAGAAGCCCTTCTCCCCTCAGCTGCTTGAAGTGACGTGGAAACATGCAGTGATTTTGAATCGCTATGAGCTTTCGCAGCGGATGTGCCATGTGTCTATATTTAAACCAGGCTGATAAATTTTGCATCAGACACAGTTTAAAGGCAATGAACAATTAAACTCCCAAAAAGATGCGCTTTCTGAAAGGTGCCTAAAAGCGGGCGGCAGCTGCAGTGCATTTGGACCCGTTAACAAATGTATTTGTCTTTCTTAATTGAGGGGGGCATTTCTTCCAATGCGAGCATTTATTTGTCCCGCAAAGAGAGAGAGGCTAAAGGAGCGCCCATTCCATGGGTCAAAAAGAACATCTGCTTCCTATGACAGGCCATTTCCACAGCTGTTGCTGCTGAGGAGGTCTCTAAATCTGCAGCACCTATGACCTTAGGTGGACTCTCCTTCCTAGGAGATTTTAAGCAGAGGTTGGATGGCCAGTTGTCTGGGATGCTTTAGCTGAGATTCCTGCATCCCTGGGGTCCCTTCCAACTCCATAATTTTGCAATTCCTTGGTGTGGAGCAGGCTTCCTCAAAATTGGCCCTCCAGATGTTTTTGGCCTACAACTCCCATGATCCCTAGCTAGCAGGACCAGTGGTCAGGGGTGATGGGAATTGTAGTCTCAAAAAACATATGGAGGGCCAAGTTGGAGGAAGGCTGGTGTGGAGGAAACAAGACACGTTCTGTCACCTGCCTGGAGTCCTCTAGACCTTTCCCTGCCATATCTCTAAAACAAGAAGCTCATATTTCTGCTCCTCTCGCCAAGAAGTACCATCCCTTTTTAACCTAAGTCACTCACAACACCATGGAGGGCAGAGATCATGAGCCCCACTGGGCTGTGAGCACCAGGTGCCTCCATAGCCAGTGCTCAAGGACTGGGGTCTGTGCTGGAGCCTGGCCTTGTTGGTGTGGGGTACATGAGCACATCTTCACCACAGCTGGAAACCAACAATGGCTGCAGCAGGATTTGGTTGCAGTTGAAGTCCGCCTCCCTTGTGAACAGACCCTTAGGCCACCGGCATATTGTGGGGCTGGGGAGCACATTGAGGGTGGAGCTTAGCTGCTGTGGCTGCTTTTCAGCACCTGGACAGCGCACAGCTAGCAAGAGGGATTTCTTCATTTTATTCTACTCATTCATTACGTTTCTAGACTGCTCTTCATCCAAAGATCGCAGGGCAGTTTACAATATAAAAACACAAAACAGTCAAGTTGTCTACCCACAGCAGTGGCCAGAGGAGGAATGACCACTGAGAGAAGAAATGTCCTGGTGCATGTCCTGCAGCAGCACAACGGGATCCCTTCATCTGCCCCGGCTGCAGCAAAACATGTCTCTCCCACATCGGTCTCTGCAGCCACAGAAGGTGCTGGGACCTTCCAGCAGTTTGACTTCACCCCCAAAGGTACACTCCTCCATTGTCTCCCGAGAGAGATGGATGTCTACGAGCATAGCATAATAACAAACAAAAATAATTCCCTCCAGTAAAGAACTTTTTATTCAAAGTGTCTCATGAAACAGCTGCCAAACTTGCAGGCGGGTTTCTTTTTTTATAATATTTTATTAGGTTTTATCAATAAAAAGGTTTAGAAAAGTACAGAAAACGAAAAAGATACAAAATTACAAAATACAAAAATACATACTTTAAACACAAAAATAGAAAAAAGAAACACATATTTAAAAAAAATCCCTCTTTCTTAGTTTCTCATCTTTAATTAACATTTTCCTGACTTCCTCACGTCTCCCATTTTTGTATCCCTTTTAGCAATTGGTTCAGCAAATTCATGTCCTATTAATTTATCTATTATTGATCCCCTCTTACATTTTACCTTGTTGCTAGAACCCCTTCAATTCATTTCAATGTCATCAGCATTCAAAAATTTTACAATATTTCTGCAAATAAGATTTAAACTTCCTCCAATCTTCTTCCACCAACTCTTCTCCCTGGTCTCGGATTCTGCCAGTCATTTCCCAAACTTGCAGGCAGGTTTCAACAGCTACACCCAGGAAGAGAAAGGGGAACATGTAAGAAGTGGCCCGCAATGGACAAGCCTGGCTTTGTGCTGACCTCACACAAGAGAGCCTCCGTGTGCTGGGGAATGCTTTTTGGCCCAACCTCCTTCTCCCCCACTCCCAGGGCCAAGCTGCAGCTGAGGCAAGGACCTTAAAGGCAAAACTGGCACAGAGCGCTGGGTCTTGCTCATCGGCACCCTCACCTTGAGCAGGAGTTGCCAAGCGGAGAAGTCTCTTCCGTGTCCACGGCCCAGGTGACAGATGACTTTTCTGCTGCCATCGGCTAATTTTAGCCTCGCGCTGGGAACAAACAGCTCTTGCAATCTTTTTTGGGAGTTAAGGTGAAGGGGCTGCCATATGTTCGCCTGGGATAGTAGAGTTGGAAGTGATCTTGAGGGTCGTCTCAACCCTTTGCAACGCAGGACATGAACGCAAGTGGCCTCTCTTTTCCTGTGGTTTTTGGCAACTGGTCCTTTTCTGAACAAGCCCTGCTGAGGCCCATCAGCACGAGTTTGCTGGGATCTCAGGGTGCGAGAGTTCCCCTAAACATTTGTGGGTCAGAACTGGAAGGACTCCTCCAGCAGCCAAACAGCCGCCAGGCAAAGGAGATCCCCTTTTTTCCAATGGGCCGGTGGACATCTCTTCCTGCTGTGCTTCTGCTCTGTCCTTGAGACCTCCCTCCCTCCTTCCTGTTCCCTTGGATGTGTCTTCTGCTGTTTAGCCTAGACTCCTCCTCTTCTAATCTTTCCCCTGCACCACAGCCACATATAACTGGGCCCTTGACAATATCACTTCAAGAAATTGCCAGCCTTCCTCAACCATTTTTCACCCTCCCAACTCTTCACAGCAATTTCCCAAGTTTGCTCAGCCAGGCATGGCTCAGGATGAGCTGAGGGCCATTTCTTCCCACCCATCATGTTATGGGCTGGTTGGATACAGAAGAATGGTGGGAGGAACCGTCTGGGGAATGAGAGTTCAAGGGAAGAAGGCTCAGAGCTTGGGGATTGGTGGTGGGATGACAATGAGCGGTCCGAGAGCGTAGACTGAGAGGAGGAAGCTGATGAGGCAATAGGGCTTAGTGAGAGGGGAGAGTCTGTGTCAGAGAGCAGTCCAGAATTAGAAGCAGAGGCTGAAGCAGGAGGGTGGGAAGAGAGAGGCCAAGAGGCAGAGATGAGTCAGGCTGGTGTACAGTCACGGCTGTCTCCTCCTCCTGCTGCAACAAACTCCCCTTCCCCCCTGTCTCCCAGAACCAGATGAGGCATGAAAAGGGTGGAGGGGAGGTTTGCTGCACACAGATGTAGTCTCTGACTGCTTGGGGAAAGCCCTGGAGAGGAGGGGACTTAGACAGCCATGGGGGACTTTCAGTCTCAGCAACTGATCTTCATCGAGTAAGACCACTGGGAATGAACTTTTCTGTGAACTGCCCTGAGACATCTGGGTATGGGAAGTATATAAATTCAATAAACAACAACAACTGCTCTGCTCATTAGGCCTGACACTCAACCAAGTCCATGGAGATTGTGTTTTTGCTAATAAAGAGTTAACTCCAATTTTGAACTGTGTGATTACTGACCAGCAGTCTCCTGTGACACCAGATCTCTCTCTCTCTCTCTCTCTCTCTCTCTCTCTCTCTCTCTCTCTCTGTGTGTGTGCGCGTGCGTGCTCATTGGAGCCCCCAACGTCTCTTTTCCCAACCTCCTCCCTCCACTCTCTTCATTTCCTCTGCAACCCACTTCAAGGAATTACCGTATTTTTCGCTCTATAACACGCACCTGACCATAACACGCACATCGTTTTTAGAGGAGGAAAACAAGGGAAAAAATATTCTGAATGAAACAGTGGACGTATCATTTTTGTGCTTCATGCTGTGGCCACAGACATGTGATCTGATGGTGAATTTGGGGTGAACCAATGCAAAAATCCTGAGAATCCCTGTGGATCCATGCTTTGTAACCACGTTTTTGCACCATTGCAGCCCCAGGCAACAGTGGGTGCGTGATTTTTTTTTGGGGGGGGCAGGCTGTAGCCATGGACATGCTATGTGCTCTGATGGTGAATTTTGGCTGACCCAATGCAAAGATCCTGAGGATCCATGTGGACCCATACTTTTTAACCACGTTTTTGCACCATTGCAGCCCCAGGCAACAGTGGGTGCGTGATTTTTTTTGGGGGGGACAGGCTGTAATCATGGACATGCTATGTGCTCTGATGGGGAATTTTGGCTGACCCAATGCAAAGATCCTGAGGATCCATGTGGATCCATGCTTTGTAACCATGTTTTTGCACCATTGCAGCCCCAGGCAACAGTGGGTGCGTGATTTTTTTTGGGGGGGACAGGCTGTAATCATGGACATGCTATGTGCTCTGATGGGGAATTTTGGCTGACCCAATGCAAAGATCCTGAGGATCCATGTGGATCCATGCTTTGTAACCACGTTTTTGCACCATTGCAGCCCCAGGCAACAGTGGGTGCGTGATTTTTTTGGGGGGGGACAGGCTGTAATCATGGACATGCTATGTGCTCTGATGGGGAATTTTGGCTGACCCAATGCAAAGATCCTGAGGATCCATGTGGATCCATGCTTTGTAACCACGTTTTTGCACCATTGCAGCCCCAGGCAACAGTGGGTGCGTGATTTTTTTTGGGGGGGGACAGGCTGTAATCATGGACATGCTATGTGCTCTGATGGTGAATTTGGGGTGACCCAATGCAAAGATCCTGAGGATCCATGCTTTGTAACCACATTTTAAGTGGGGAGGGAAGGAAAAACACAGAAGGCTAAGAATGCAGGAGAGGGCTATAACGTGAGGAAAGGAAGGCAAAAGTTCCCCACCCACCCACACAAGCCAGCCAGCGTGTGCTCTCTCTCTCTCTCTCTCTCTCCCTCTTTAAATGGAAGAAAGCATATTTGAATGCTGTGTGTCTCCAAAAACAAAAAGCAGGAAGTCAAATCAGAATTTTAAGCCGAACCTGTAATCTCTCTTCCCTTCACAAACATTGTTCCCTCCGGAGCAGGGAGAGGATAGAAGGACGGACGCTCTGCTTTCCTCTCTTCTTGCCTGGAGGGGAGGGGCTTCCCCTGCTCTTTGTTCCGTTTGAGCAAACACAGTAACGAAACAGAGAGGGCGGGCAGTAAGACCCTGAGGCAGAATGCAGGAAAGCTGCCACTTCCTCTCTTCAGGCTTCCCTTCTCCCTGAAGCGCGGTTTGATTTTTGCCTCATTTTTCGGCTCCAGGGACCACACATTCGCTGCATAACACGCACAGACATTTCCCCTTCCTTTTTAGGAGAAAAAATCTGCGTGTTATAGAGCGAAAAATACGGTAATAATGTGTGTATATATGTATAATCAATGGAAAATTAATAAAAATGTATAAGAAAAAAAAAAGAATTAATAATGTGTGTGTGTGTGGTAAGATCATAGAAGAGCTTGCTGGATCAGGCCAATGGGCCTTCGAGTCCAGCATCCCGTTCTCACACCCTGCTCTAAAAAATTGGCAAATGGATCTTCTCAATTTTGCACCTCCTTGGCTCTGTTCTCAGTGCAGGGAAAGAGCCTGAAACAGCCTAAATGCAACCCTGGGGGCAACTGGCTGGCCACTGTGAGATCAGAGTGATGGACTGAGTGAGCCATTGGCCTCATCCAGCCACAGGACTCTTCTTACATTCTTAGTGCCAACCTGGAATTTGGAGAGTTTGTCTTTTCTCTGTAGCTGAGAATTCTGTGTCCTTCCAGCCTTCCTGATGAAGAGTCGGGTGTAACACGGAAGTGTTCAGATTCCATCAGAGCTAATTTTTGGTGAACAGGTCTGAGGGCTCACCCACACTTCTTTGCTCGATGCTTTCTAGACTCACTTTCAGGCTTTCCAAGTCTGTGCCAAAGGGTGACAGCGGTCATTTTATTGACCCGGCACTTTCCCCAGGAAAACCTGTGACTTATGAGATTCTGAAGGTCATGGGTTCAAGCCCCTTCTTGAGCAAAAGATTCCTAAATTGCAGGGGGTTGGACAAGATGACCCTCGCGGTCCCTTCCTATGATTTAATCAAAGCAAACAGCAACCCACAGAAAACCCAATTTGCTCCAATTCAGTGGTAAAATGCAGAATCGATCACATGGCATGGCATGCACACCATTTGAATGCAAAACACTACTAAACCTTAGTTTACGCAAATACAATCTTGGTAACAACACACACAACGTAACAGGCTGTTTTTGACCATGTAACTTCTATTTCAAACACAATTCAACATATAAAGTCCATTCAGTTACTAAATTGGCCATCCATTGGGCTTTAATTTCTCAGGATATGTTTCGTTTGCATGAAGTGCTGGTCTATGGAGTTACACTTTGTGAGCTATTATATGCTGAATTGTGTTTGAAATAGAAGTCACATAGTCAAAAACAGCCTGTTACAGTGTGTGTGTGTTGTTACCACACCATGGCAATGCCCAACAATCTTTTTTTGGGGGGCCAGCCCCCTCAAATATTTTATTGGGGTGGCCGAAAGGAGCTCAGCCCCGAGGAGTTGGCTCCTAGGAGCAAAAGATTTCTTCACTGAAGTGGGTTGGACTAGATGACCCTCGGGACCCCTCCCAAATCTACAATTCTGTGAAGTAAAAGCCCGCTGGTTTCTCGCAGGCTGCTGCAGGATGGTGTGTGTGTGGCAGGCGGTCTGTCCAGCCCAACTGGCAGAAGTGGACGGTCCTTAGTGAAGCCCTTAAGAGCATCGGAAGAGTCTGGCCACAGGCTGACCAGGCCAGATCTCGACTAAGCTGCCTCTTGGGGACGCAGGAGTCCGGCTGGAGTCGGCTCTCCGTGGGGGGTTCACTTCTGGGGAGAACTTCCCGAAAGCGGTGTGTGTGGGGGGAGTGTCCGGTGAGCAAAACCCTTCGGCGCCAGCAACCTCACAGAACAGAAAGCCAAAAAGAAGGGAAGAGCTGAATTGGGGGCGAGGGAGAGAGGCGATCCGACGTCGCGGACAGGGGAAGGGGCGGGGAGCCCACCCTTCCCCTGCGAGGATTTGGGGCATCCAGAACCAGCCGCGCTGCGCCGACACCACAGTTTCTGGTGAGCAGAGAGTAACCCTTCAGACGGGAGAAGCGCTCCGACGGCGCAGACCTTTCTCTCCGTCGGCGCGCGCTCTGCACAAGCTCTGCGGCTCCTTTTTCGCGCGCCCGAGAAGGTTAAGCTTGGAGGGAAAAAAGGCGACGGCGGCGGCGGCGGATCTGGTTTCGGGGAGCGGCAGCAGAGCGCCGCGCCGCGCCGTCGGGGCTGTCCTTGCGTGGGTTGGGCAGCGCCCTCCCCGCTGGAGGGCGGGCCGAAGCGAGCGGGAGCGTCTCTGCCAGGCTCGGGGCTACGGGCGGAGGAAGCCAGCGGCGGGCAGGACTGAGGCGCTGGCCGTCGCTCGGCCGTCGAGGCGCCTCCATGCGGCGCTGCCGCCGCCGCCGTTGCCACTGCCGCTGCCGGACGGAGCCGCGGAGCAGCGGCGGGACATGCGCGCGCGTCTCCTCGGGCTGGGGCGCCGCCGCCACCGCCAGCCTCGCCGCCCGCCCGCCTTCCCCGCCGCCGGCGGGGGACGCCGCGCGGCCGAGGGATGCGAGGGCCCGTCGTCTCCCACCTCCTGCTCGGCGTGCTGCTCAGGTGAGACGGGGGGGGGCGGGGGCGGGACGGGGAGCGTCTCCGGTCGGGGCTGCAGCTGCAGGGAAGGGGCACTTTGCACGTGCTCAGAGGCGCGCCGGTATTTTCCAGGTGGCGGCGCGTTCTCGGCGCCGGGGCTGAGAGCTGGCGCTCGAAACCGGTTCGGGGGCTCAAATCAAGTGCCAGGCAGCCGCGCCCCCGCCTCCCTTTCCCTCTTTTCCTTCGTTCCCGCAGCTGCTTCCCCTCCCGAGCCGGCTTTGGAGCCTAAGCCCTGCAAAGAAATCCCGAGGGGGTCTCCCCCCCTCTCCTTCACCACCAGCTTAGCCCGCAGATCTCCACAGTCCCAGCCCCCACCTCGCTTCCAGATCTGCTTGGATCTTGTGGAGGTGGGGGGGGGGGGGCTTCTTGCTTGCGCTCGGACTGCGGGGGTGGCGGGTTGTGTGAAGCCCGGCAGGGAGGGAAGGAGCGAGGCTGGTCCTATCCCGACCCAGCGAGGCCTCTTGGTCCTTCTCGGGGGAGAATTTTAGCACCAGCCGCTTTTCGCTGCCAGGGGGAGAATGCCCTTTGCTGGGCACGAAGGCTCTGGGGACCGGATCCCCCTCAGAGACTGGCGCTGGCAATCTGGGCGCAGATGCGGCGGCGGGGGCGGAGGGGGGGGCGCTTAGCTCTCAGGCAAGGCTCGGGGAGGGGTCTGAAGGAGAAGGAAGTCCTTTCACCTGAGCTACTAGGCCTGGTTCTCTCCAGGGTCCGAGCAAGCAACATTTCTCCGGGCACAGGGCGGGGGGGGGGCAGAGAGGCCACTCCAGCAACGAAGCGCCCCCGGGTGGGATGGGCATTGGGGTGGGGGTACTGTATGCTCTGGCAGGGCGAGTACTCCTAAGAGGAACTGACAGCCTTCTTGGGTTTAGGGGAACGCAGGGGTGCCAGCAGCAGCAGGGTCCTCGGGGTGGGATGTGGGGCTTGCAAGAAGATCCATGTTCCTCATCCGTTTTGCGCTGGGAGGTCCCAGCATCGCCCCACAGGCATTCCAGCTGTGGGGAGAGCAGCGCTGGGGAAAAACTCCTTTAAGTGTTCTGTAGTGTAAGAGCCTCGTAGATGTTTTCGGGACTCCAGCACCCGGTGAATATTTCAGATCCCCTCATGTCAGCCTCGGGTCTCCAGGTAAGCGCTTGGGGAGCCTAAAAGCCTGCAGGGAGGTCAGGAGCAACCCCCCGCCCCCCCCCGCAGTCTGGGCTTGTTCCGCTCTGCAAATTCTCCAGCTGTCTCTAACATAGCAACCATTTCTACACACGCACACGGACAGTGCAGTTGTGAAGTGTGGGAATAGCCAAGGAGGTTATTTTTGATCGGGAGCAACCTCTGCCCGTTGTCTGGACTTAAAGCTCGAGGTTTGGGGGAGAGGCGGCCTGCCAGCGACACTGAGATCTGGGAGTTCAGACCTCCTCACGAGTGCAACACACAGAGAGACCCCAGCTAAGCTGCTCCACCACCCTCATGGAGGGGTGCACTGAAGATAACCCAAATCTTTCCCAAGCTATGGTGCAGTTCTTGCATTCCAATGAGTGTGGGGCTACCCCCAGGAAGGCCCTGCGGCTACTGTAGGGGTTGAGAGCAGCCGGCCAGATTTCCTGGCTCTGTGGGACTGCCTGATATGGGGCTTGGCTGTTGCCTCGGGATCCTCTTCCAGGTGGGTTTGGAGTGAAGGGCAGGGGACATCTTGCTTGTGCAAAGGCACATCCATCTGGGTGGGCACAGGCAGCAGGCGTTCTCTCAGCTCTTCCAGGAATCCTCGCTCCCTCTGTCCCTCGGCTCCGCAGCGCAGCATCTCCTGCCCGCTGTGTCCACTGGGAGTGGTATCAGGTTTGCCTGAAGGCACTGAAGCTAAATCAGGTGAAGGTAGCCGATGGGTCTCCATCCCTCAGTAGTCAGGGACTTCCCCTGCATGCAAAGACAGACTCCGGCCGATTGAGCGGACGAGACCAAGAGTGGGTCCAATGGTCAAGAAGGCGGTTTCTGCAGGTGGTCTAGGGGGGAATGAGGGGCAGGTGGGGCTCGGCCACCTGGAAAGGGAGCCTATCTGGGAGAAGGAAAACTCTGATCATAAACATCCGCTGCCTTGCGGGATATCTTTGGGAGAAGAAAAGGATGAGGAGGAAACCCTACACAGAACAAGGGTGGAGTCCCTAAGGGGGTCGGGTGGTGCCTTGTACGCTTCCTTCCAGTCCCTCCTGCAGCCCAGCTGTTGCTCTCCTTTGGACCCCATCAGTGAGGCCCAGAGAGGGGTCTTGTTACAGGGGCAGCCCAGGACCTCCAAACACTGGTCAGGTCTTGCGTCCTGGGGATGTCACTTCGGTGCTGCTAACACAGTTGTTCGCCTTTACGCCTGGAGATGCACGGATACCAAGAACCGAAGCCCTTAGCCCCTTGCGTGCTTCTCAACTGGACTGGCGGCAGACGCTCCTGTCCTCAGACTGGGTCAAAAGGGAAAGGCCTGGACGGAAATGGGACCCCCACTTCTGCAGATCCTCGAGGGCTTGAGAGAGACCCCAGGCACTGCGCAGCTAGGCAGCAAATGGTCCACACTTCCTGTCGCTGTTTTCTGATCCTTCCTGCTCAGTCCAGAATGGTACAGCTCTCCCCCACCCAGGCATGCAGGGGTCCTGGCCTACAAGGACTCACCCACCCAACTTCTGCCAGGGGGGCCACCAGCCTTTCCAGGCAGCACTGGCCCAGTAACGGAGCAGGGTCACTGGAGACGCATCCAGCTCAGATAGTTTTGCTTGTTGCGCTTATTTAGATGCCATGTCTTGATGCAGAAAGAGAGAGGAGAATGTATATTCTACATGCGGCCGAAGCCTCAGTTGGCTTGTAAGTTACTCCAGATCTTTCAGCACCCCAGAGGGAGGGGAGGGGAGCTGTTCTTGCCACAGTCCAAAACCTCCAGGGGGGGCCTGTTCCACTCCGGATTCTGCAGGGGCCTCGGCGAGCGAATGATGAGTTGGATGCAAGCGCTGCTGACCTCCCGCAGCGCTCGCTTTGCTGACCTTGCAGAGGAGCTGCTGGGCTTGTTAAAATTATTTGGCCTCCCAGGATCTGCGGAGCCTCTTTTGCGTCTTTTAACAAGGTAGCGTCTTGCAAAGTGCTTTTCCAGTCTAGCCAGCGACCCCTTTCCCGGGAGCTCCCTTCCTTTTAATGGGCGAGCATTTTCACGCGGGGAATCGACAGCAAATCCTCGGGCAGCTCTCGGGGAAGGGGGCATTTGGGAGACGTGTGGATAGGTCGGTTGGTTGCAGCGCGGCGATGATAACGCCAAGGTTGCGTCTCTGATCCTCGTTTGGGACGGCTCAGTGGCGTAGCGTGGGGGGTGCAGGGGGGGGGCCGGCCGCACCGGGCGCAGCATCTGGGGGTTAGGGTTAGGGGGCGCAAATCCACGGGTTAGGGGGCGCAAATTACTTGCCTTGCCCCGGGTGCTGACAACCCACGCTACGCCACTGGGACGGCTGCATATTTATCCCTGCATTGCAGGGGGGTTGGACTCGATGACCCCCAGGGTCCCTTCTAACTCTATGATTGGCGGGGGGGGGGACTGAGAGACTGGCCTTAGGGACAGAGGCAGAGCTAGCTGCTGTAGCGCCCGGAGCGGTGCACATGCCATGGGGGTGGGGTGAGTGTCCCAGGGGGAGAGATGCCCATGGGGGGTGGAGCGAGCTGTCCATGGTGGGCTGCTTCCTGGCGGGGGGGGGGGGAGCCATGCCGCTTTGCCAGCGCCCTTCTTCCCTTCCCTCTTCCTTTTAACAGCTATGGGGAGGCTCCCCCCCCCAAGCAGCCCGGAAGCGAGGGGCAATGGCGCGACGCCGGCCCACAACTCCAAAGCCTCCCCCAGCTGTCAAAACGAAGGGGGAAGGTGGGGAAGGCCGCTGGCAAGGCGGCGCATCTCCACCCCTTCCCCTGACGGCTCGAGGTAGGCCTGGGAATCACGGTGTGCCGAATGTCACTCCCCTTCAGTGATGACACCTGGGGTGAACCGCCCCCAGCGCCCCCTTCCTCTGCCCCTGCTTAGGGACAGGCAGAGCCTGGGCTCCTCGGAGTTGACAAATGGAGGGGTGCACATGGAGGGGTGCAGCAGCTGGCCAAAGAGGGGAAATATGATTGACTTATTCGCAGAATCTATAGCCCTCTCTACAGCTGAATTCTCCCCACTCCCAAGAGTGGGGAGCAAAGTAATGAAAACAAATAATAATAATAATAATAATAATAATAATAATAATAATAATAATAATTTATTTAAGCCCTGCCTATCTGGCTGGGTTTACCCAGCCACTCTGAGCAGCTTCCAACAGAATGTTAAAGTACAATAACCTATTAAACATTAAAAGCTTCCCGAAACAGGGCTGCCTTCCGATGTCTTCTAAAAGTCTGGTAGTTGTTCTTCTCTTTGACATCTGATGGGAGGGTGTTCCACAGGGCGGGCGCCACCACTGAGAAGGCCCTCTGCCTGGTTCCCTGTAACCTCGCTTCTCACAGTGAGGGAACCGCCAGAAGGCCCTCGGAGCTGGACCTCAGTGTCCGGGCAGAATGATGGGGGTGGAGATGTTCCTTCAGGAAGAAGAACAATTTACAAAATCTTTTAAACAGGTCCATTGAAAAACTAATCAACATCCTATTTGTCTGGGGGGAGGTGGGGGGCAGTGCCTGCCTGCCCCTTTCAAGCACGGCTGGGAAGAGGCCTCTGCAGGCTGAGCAGTGGCGTAGCGTGGGGGGTGCAGGGGGGCCGGCCGCACCGGGCGCAACATCTGGGGGTTAGGGTTAGGGGGCGCAAATTACTTCCCTTGCCCCGGGTGCTGACAACCCACGCTACGCCACTGAGGCTGAGCACACTCAGAGGAAGGTGGGCGGGTGACAGAGAGAGACTGCAGTGCCCTCTTGCCTGGGGAGGGACAGGGAGCGGGCAGAGAGCAGCAAACCCCCAGGAGTGACAGCAAACTCCCTTGGGGAGTGGAAAGGTCTGCTCTTGCCCTGGCAGCTGCACAAAGACCTTGAGGAACTGGAGGAGGAGGAAAATGGCATCTCCCTGTAAAGGCTGCCAAGGCTGCCATGACCAGTTTTTGCAGCGCTGGTTTCCTTAATTTGCTTAATGACCATCCTAATTCTGAGCAGAGCTCTGGGGAAGCACCCCTTGTTCCATGGGGAGAGCCAGCACAAAGCCTTGCAGGCGAGATGCAAGCTGGGCGCAGACTGGCAGCAAAGGGGAAACCTTTGGCCCTCTGGATAACTCTCTCTGCCCTGCTGTTGGGATGTGAAGAGATGCTAGGATCTAATTATTAGATATTATCCTTCCTTCCTCACATCTGTGAGCTCAGCAGAGTGCCATCCTTTTGCAGCTTAAAAAGGGAAGCTTAGATAGTTTAGTTTTAGCCTTTTAGTTTAAGCAATCCAGAATGCTTAAGACAAACTGGGTTCTCCTGGTATATTTTCCCCTTTTCTCCCCCTTAAAACAACAATCACACAGTCTTGTAAAAGGGGAAAAAATAACATTTCCTCACTCAGAATACTTCTTGAAGAGTAACAGATGCAGCAGCTTTGTTCAGGCAGGCTTAGGTAATTCAGTTACAAAGACTTGCTTAAGTCTAGCTTAAGGTGGAGTCTGAGTTTGGAGCTCAGGTTTAGCAGATGTTCTCACATTTCTGGCTTGGGGGAAAGTGCTGAAAAAGAGAACATGTGCCCAGGAAGGTAAGATGATATATATGGCTCTGCCATCCCTCTGTCATGGCACAGCGGGGGTCCCGTCTCTCACAGAGGGGACAGAGGGAGTAGCTTGAGTGGCACCAAGAGGTTAGACTATTTATTTTATGCATCAAAATCATGTCCCACCTTTTCAAGGAGCTGAAGGTGGCATACAAAGCTCTCTTTGTCCTCATTGAGCCATCACAACAACTCTGCAAAGTAGGATGAGAGGCAGTGACTGGCCATACCTTGTGAACTTCATGGCTGAATGGGGATTCGAACTCTCTCTCAGGTCCTAGTCTGATGCGCTACCCACTGTACCACACTGCTGCCTTCTACCTCTGCGTGTTGAGGCACCTAAACCCAGCAGGGCTGAATGGCGACAGGCAGCCCAGATGATGCCAGCTCCTATTTCTAGCAGTGGTGTGTGTGTGTAGAAAAGTGGGGTTCAGCCTGCTGACTGTGGAATGTAAAACACAGGAGCATTCAATGACAACATTCCTAGAGTGTACATGTTAGAACATGGGGAGGGATGTCTGTCCAGCAAGCAGGTAAACTTCCTGGAACAGACTTCCTCTGCATGTGACCAGAGGTGGGTGTGGCCTCACCTGTGCAGGTAACGGTAAAAGCACAGGGCAGGCAGCCATCTCTGCCATCTTCCTTCGAGGAAGCAACATCTAAGGATGCCCTCTTGGCTCCCAGCCAAGAGAGGAGATAAGGACTATCTTCCTATAAGATAGATTCTAAATGTATTTTACCTTTTGAAGCCTGTCTGCCTTCTGGGATCATATTGTGATACAGAACATGAGTAACCTCTTTTATACCTTTATGAAGACTGTGTTGTGTCTTGCATTTTAAGAGGGAACAAAGGGGAAATTACCAGCGTAATTATTATAGAGGTTCTAGCGAACCTGTGCAGACGTTACCGTTGCGAACTTAAAGGGGAATGTCATAAACTCTGCTGATATTTTGGGAACTTGTTGGATTAGGATATAATCTCACAATATATCCTCTCCTGCACCCCAGAACATTCCCACACTGACACCTCCCTCTCTTCCTCCCAGACTGGTGTCAGGGAAAGGAGAAGCGAAATCTGCCTCACGGAGTCTCCCACAACCGATGTCTCCCTCTGATTTCCTGGACAAGCTCATGGGCCGGACATCGGGGTACGATGCCCGCATCAGACCTAATTTCAAAGGTAAAGGAGGACTTTGCTCACATGCTTTCGCAACGTTTCCCCATCAGGGCTGCCAAATCCAGGACATCATACACATCCCTCCAGTGCTGAAGGTCACTCCATGTGCAAGAATATTGGAGGCTGAAAGTTTGAAAGATAGCCAGGGATGCAAAGCCCTTCCCCACACAAAAAGAGAGACACTAGAAGACAAGAGAGCCCTTTCCTGGGTGGAAATGGGGGAGTGTCGTCCCTGGGAATTATATTGCAAGACGACTGGTGTTGGATAGATTTAGATGAGTAGGAGAGGATATTTTATTTAGTCATTATCCTTTCTCTTTCTCACTTCTGTGAGAATGTAAATACTCATTTTTTAGCAGAGTTAAAATCACCATCTGTGCACAGCTTATCTCTAGAAGCTGTTAGGATAAGGTTGCACGACCTTCTAGAGCAATTATGATATCCAAGGATGCTCTAGGCAGTCTTGGATTATCTGCTCCTGTTCATATTTCCCTCTTAACAAAGAAATCACTCTTAGGCTATTTAGTAAAACAAGAAAATATAAGGTTTACTCACATCAAAAGTCTTGCCAGGATTCAACAAGTATGGTGATGAAAATCAGACAGGCGGTAATCCTTAAATATTACAAACGCCCATAGTCTAGTGCAAAATGGAGTGTGCTTTCTGGAGGACAGCTTACAGACAACCTACCCCATTGCAGGCAGGAGAAAAGTGTGCAGAGACAGGAAGAAGTAAATATTAAGTTTCTATTGTTCTTCCTGCCACAAAAGTTTAGAGGCTATGCCATCATCATGTCCCCTGTTTGTGACTATCTAGGAATCATGCATTTGTGATTTGGCTGCACATCCTCTCACACGTGTCCTGGGATCATTGGAAAAACAAGTGACCTGTATAAGGCAGGTGTCTCCTCCAGGTGGACCAATGCTTTGACTTGGTCGAAGGCGGCTTTGAGTTGCGCCCTGGAACCTTGTCAACTCACCTGTGCTTTCCCATTGGCTTACAGGCCCGCCCGTCAACGTGACATGCAACATCTTCATCAACAGTTTTGGTTCGGTCACCGAAACAACCATGGTGAGACTGTGACTGCTTGCCTTGCCCCAACCACAAGGGTCCTCCTCCGCCCTGGGGCTGGCTGGGCAGCGATCCCTGGGGGTTGTGCTTGCCTCTGTGTGGCTGCTGTTCCCTTGGAGGTTGATGGGGGGCAGGGAGAGGAAAGTGGTGGGAAAGGTGGAGGTTCAGGTGATGAGGACAATTGGGAAGAAGGCAGAGAAGAGCCTTGGGGCTTGAGCATAAGAACACACAAATAACCCTGTAGCTGGATCAAGCCCATGTCCCTCCTAGTCCGGCACCCTTATTTATACGGGTCTTAGTCTATCATAGAATTACAGAGTTGGAAGGGACCACGAGGGTCATCTAGTCCAACCCTCTGCAGTGCACGAATCTTTTGCCCAGTGCGGGTCTTGAACCCACAACCCTGAGATTCTGAGTCTCAGGCCCTACCGACTGAGCTATGATGGGCACAGTGGCTAACAAGAAACCTGTGGGAAGCCTGCAAGTAGGATACTATGATCATAAGAACTCTCTCCCAGGGGGTGGACTGGATGACCCCCAGGTCCCTTCCAACTCTACAGCATTGATTCTCCCCTCCTGTGGTTTCCAGCAACTGGTATCCAAAGTCATTAGCAGGATCGTGTCCAGTTAGCACTGAGAACAAGGAAGCGATGTTTCACTTGGTATTATTATTATTTTATTATTATTATTATTATTATTCCTGCCCCCAACTATGCAGGGAGAGCGTAGCCTACATCAATAGCCATTGATGTGCAGGAGTTCCAGAGGCTTTCTCCAAATCTCTTCCCAGCTTGCTTGCTCGCTTGCTTCCTTATTCCCACCTCCCACCTTCCTTGCTCACTCCCGGGCCAGGATACCAGAGCCCCTGAACCAACACTGCACATGGGTGCATGTGTGTGTGTGTGTGCAGGTGCATGCCTGTGTCATGTGGCTTGCCCCCGCGTGTGACGGCTCCTCTCTGCTCTCAAGGACTACCGCGTCAACGTCTTCCTGAGGCAGCAGTGGAACGACCCCCGCCTGGCCTACCGGGAATACCCTGACGACTCCCTGGACCTCGACCCATCCATGCTGGACTCCATCTGGAAGCCGGATTTGTTCTTTGCCAATGAGAAGGGCGCCAACTTCCACGAGGTCACCACCGACAACAAGCTCCTGCGCATCTTCAAGAATGGCAACGTGCTCTACAGCATCAGGTGGGGCCAGCGGCGACTGGCATGGGCTCTCCCTGCTGCCACTCAGAAGCAGGGCAGGGCCCGACACAGACCCCTTTCCCCCCTGACCCCCTCCTTTCTCTCCCCTTCCCTCCTAGGCTGACACTAATCCTGTCCTGCCCCATGGACCTCAAGAACTTCCCAATGGACATCCAGACCTGTACGATGCAACTGGAGAGTTGTGAGTACCAGGGAAAAACCTTTTTGCGGTGCCAGGTGCAGGACAGGGGCCACGCCTGTTTGGAAGCAAGGAGGAAGGCTGCTGCCCCAAATTGTTGCCAGTGAGCTGCACGGAGTGGCCAGCAGATGGGCAGTGGAAGGACTGCCAGCTGAGTCCAGGGTGGCTCCCCAAAGTCATTGTTGAGGTTCTGGAAGGTCCAGCAGACTCTGGCAGTGGAAGAGTCCATGTCAAAGCAGCTCTGGTGCTTCTCAGAAAGCAATGATGCCTTGAGTGGCGGAGTTGGAGGAGCAGGTCAAGGGGAAAGGCAATAGCCCCTGGGGCAGGGAACATGTATCCCAACCAGCAAGGGAGGACAGTGGTGTGGGAATGTTCAGGGATGCAGAAGAGGATATATTGTCTGTTCACAATTTAGCAGAATAACATTCCCCCTTTTTAAAACTCGCAGCAGATGTGTTTGCTCAGGCTCGCTAAAGCCTCTATAATAACTGTTCTGGTATTTTCCCCTTATTCCCTCATAAAAGATAAGACATGTCACAGTCTTCTATAAAAGTATAAAAAGCTTTACTCACACATCATTCCGTTCACAATAGGATCCCAGAAGGCAGACTTTGCTTAGAAAAGTAACATACACCTGGAAACTATCTCATAAGGAGACAGGCCCTTTGTCCTTGGCTGGAGGCCAAGAGAGCATCTTTGGCTAAGCAGATGTTGTTTCTTCAATGCATGTAGTCAAAAAGAGAGAGATGTCTGCCCAGCCCTGTGCTTTTGTCGTTACCTGCACAGGTGAGGCCATGCCCACCTCTAGTCACATGCAGAGGAAGTCTGTCCCAACCCAGATGGAAACAGGAAGTTTACCTGCTGGCTGGACAAACATTCCTCCCCATGTGTAAACATGTTCACTCTAGGAATGTTGTACTTGACTGCTCTTGTGTTTCACATCCCACAAGTGGAACTTGTAGTTGAGCATGATCTGGTCTGCGTTCCCTTTGCTATGGGGTGGGAAGGTGACTGGTGCTGAGCAGAGGAAAAGGCAGTGAGCAAAGGGCTGTCCCATGGAAGATGGAGCAAACTTGTTTCCTCCTGCTCTGGAAGGTAGGACTTGAACCAGTGGCTTCAAGTTACAAGAAAGGAGACTCCAACTAAAGACACCAGGAAGAGCTTTCTGAGAGTGAGAGTTGTTTATATTATTAAAAGAGAGAGAGAGAGAGAGAGAGAGAGAGAGAGAGGGTGAGAGTTGTTTGACAGTGGAATGGACTCTCTCAGAAGGTGGTGGACTTTGGTTCATTGGAGATTTCTAAGCAGAGATTGGGTACAGTGTTAGAAACGGGGACATGGAAGCTAGGAGCTCAATGGCACCTTCAACCGAGGTTGTGGAAGCAACAACAGAATGTCTAGGTGCACTTTTTTAATAACAAGAATACAAAGCTGAAAACGAATGAACTGCAACTAAAATATTATCTTCATTTTTCACATGGTCTAGTCCTTCCCCTGCCCACCCCCCTAATATTCTTAAGAGGGTCTTTTCTTCAGAGAGTAGCTGGAAGTCGGGAGGCAGAAAAAGGTCCTCCTTTCCTTCTGCTCTGCAGTTTTAATCTGAAATCAGGACTTGCTGCACCCAGAGCTCAGAAACTGCTGGCGCCAATGAAATTCCATGGCTCAAAATGCTCCTAGAATGGGAGTTTTGAACACTGGTTAGGTAGCCACCTGTCATGGATGATTTAGATGAGATTCCTGCATAGCAGGGGGTTGGACTAGATCAGAGGTTCCCAAGCTTATTTGGCCTAGTGCCCCCTTTTCAGAAAAAAAAAATACTCAGTGCCCCCTGGAAATCTACCTTCGTTAAGTGCACAAACAGAAAGATGCCGTGACAAATTTGCATTCTTTTTATGTATCTATATTTCTAGCTACGTCCTAAGCAGATAATCACTCTGACTTTAACTCTATTTTACATTGATAAGCATCATTATACAACAAATGAAACATGCACAAATGGTTTTTCAAAATTTTATTCTCTTCTCGTCTTTCTTCATGCTTTATTCAACACCCACCCCCTTGCACCCGAGGCTACTACCCGCTCCCTGGATTGTTCCAGCGCCTCCCAGGGGGTGGTATCACCCGCTTTGGGAAACACTAAGCTAGATGACAAGGGACACGGGTGGCGCTGTGGGTTAAACTACAGAGCCTAGGACTTGCCGATCAGAAGGTCGGCAGTTCGAATCCCCACGACGGGGTGAGCTCCCGTTGCTCAGTCCCTGCTCCTGCCAACCTAGCAGTCCGAAAGCACGTCAAAGTGCAAGTAGATAAATAGGTACCTCTCCGGCAAGAAGGTAAATGATGTTTCCGTGCGCTGCTCTGGTTCGCCAGAAGCGGCTTAGTCATGCTGGCCACATGACCCGGAAGCTGTACGCTGGCTCCCTCGGCCAATAAAGCGAGATGAGCGCCGCAACCCCAGAGTCGTCCACAACTGGACCTAATGGTCAGGGGTCCCTTTACCCCTTTACCGTTATACACATTGCACCCAGGGAGTCAGGGGTCCCTTCCAACTCTACCATTCTATGATGGCCTTGTGGTTTGGGGGAGGGGGGAGGATGCCGGACAGCACTTGTGGCTTTGTGCAGACGGCTGGAAGACTCTGGGATGCTCTCCCCTCTCACCCTTCCTTCCTCACCCGCTGCCTTTGCCTTCTAGTTGGCTACACCATGAACGACCTGATCTTCGAGTGGGTGAAGGAGCAGGAAGCTGTGCAGGTGGCCGAAGGCTTGACGCTCCCTCAGTTCATTTTGCGGGATGAGAAGGACCTGGGCTATTGCACAAAGTCTTACAACACAGGTAACCAGCCTCCCTCCGCCAGATGCTTCCATAGTCCCAGCACAGAATGAGCCCCTTCCCACCCGCAACGCTGCCCATTCATTTGCCACGGGGCTTGTGCCAATGGTGGGCATCTCACCTCCCAGATGTTTCCTCCTCTTTCTTCTTGATTTCCTGACTCTGCTTCCCCCCCCCCTTTTAATTTTAAGGATCCCAATCTTGTACAGAGTCTTTTTAACTGATGGTGTCAGGGCTGCTCTCAGATCCCAGCTCACAGAGGACCACGCTAGCCGGCAATGCTGTATAAAAGTCTTTATTGCGTTACAGTTTCCATTTTCAAGCCGCAGCGTGCAGCTCTACGTCTTAGAAGCTAGACCGGCGAAGCTCCGTCTGAGTCTCCGCCTCCTGTCCACCAACTTAATACCCTAGCCTTACTCCACCTCTTCCGTCTTTCCCTTCTTCGCTGGGTCCCTCTGCCCCCCTGGGTCTCTTCCTTCCTGGACTCTTCTGACGCTGACCCCCCAGACCCTTCTCCCTCCTTGCGGCGGGCTTTGGGACCCGGCTCCCTTTCCGGGCTGCTTACTGTGCCGCCTTCCTGTGTATTTGAACTTGGCGCGCGCGCCCAACCTTCCACCTTCCTCTTGACCGTTTCCTCACTCCCCGACGGAGGTGTGGCCAGTCCTGACTCATGCTCTCCCTCCTGCGGCGAGCCGCCGGATCCCGATACCTGGCACCCTTCCTCCCTACTGCCCTCTATTGGGGAAGCTGGCCCCGATTTCCAACTGCTGCTCTCTGAGTCCCCTCTGGTCCCTTCTTCCTGGGGTGTCCCCCTGGGTCCCCCCCTTGCTCTGAGCACTGGCGCTCCTTTCTGTGAGTCTTCCGACTCACTGGAAAGACTCGGAGATCTCGGGCCGCTGTCCTCGCTCATATTTCCTTCTGATTCCTCCCCCTCGCTCTCTGTTTCCTCCCTTTCCTGTGCCTCTGCTCCTGAACCCCTGACAGATGGTATCACATCTGCATATTTGACTGGTTTTTGCAAACCATCCAGGGGAACTTGGTCCATGGGCATTCTAGGAATGGCACAAATAAATGAAATAAAGAGGGGAACAACCTCTTTATGAGGAGGACACATGGAAGACCCCCCCCCAAACAACCTTTGTAACCTCAGCGTTGTCTCATTGGCTCGCTCTCTCTCTCTCTCTCTCTCTCTCTCTCTTTCTCTCTCTATATGGCACTCTCTCTCTCTCTCTCTCTCTCTCTATATATATATATATATATATATTCAGTTTTTCATCATTAACATCATTCAAACTTAAATTCAGCAATATTTATACCTTTGTGGGATTCTCTAACCCCTGGACTTCCCTCCTCCCCCTTCTGGTTTTCCTCAAATATATTTTTTAAATTTTGACTGCAGCTAATTGCATATATCCAACTTTAATTAAATTTAATTAATTAAATCCCTTACCAGTTAAAAATTACAAGTCCTACATCAATCTTGCTAATGTCTTTAATTTTTTACATGGTTCCTTAATATACTCTATAAATTTATGCCATTCTTTTTTAAATTTACTGTCATCTTGGTGCCTGATCTTCCCATTTCTGCGTAGTCCACCATTTTCTCTATCTACTCTTTCTTAGTTGGCGTTTCCTCTTACTTCCATCTTTGGGCAAAAAGCATTCTTGCAGCTGTCTTTACATACATAAACAGTCTTTTTAAGTCCTTTGGTATTTCTTCTCCTGTAATGCCGATTTTAAAAAGCTTCCTTTTTTTATTAAGAAAAGTTATCTTAAACATTATTTTCAATTCATTATATATCATTTCCCAGAACGCTCTAGCCTTTTTGCACGTCCACCACATGTGGTAGAACGTGCCTTCATTCTCTTTACACTTCCAACATAGGTTGGTAGTGTTTTTCTACATTTTTGCTACTCTTGTGGGAGTCAAATATCATTGGCACATCATTTTCACATAGTTTCCTTTCAATGTACAGCATGCTGTAAATTTCAAATACTCCTTCCGTAATCTTTCCCAATCAGCAGTGTCTCATGGGCACGCTCAGGACCGGATTTAGGTTTGATGAGGCCCTAAGGTGCTCCAGAAGGTAATGGGGCCCTTTCAATGTCCAGCTGTCCTTTGTCAACAACAAATTGTTGCTGTTTTTTGTGTTGAATGTATGCTATATGGTCATTTATGGACCTCATAGGCATCTCAAGCCGTTTGCACATCACAAAATACGTATTTTATCAAAGTCATTGTTGAACTGAAATGCAATTAAGAAGAAGTATATTAATAGTGAAATACAATTAAGAAGAAGTATATTAATAGTGAAATAATTATTAAGCTCTAACTTAAAATGATTTTTTATTCATAGCAAACTTAATAATGCAAACACGTTGGCATTTGGCAATAAGAAAACTTCCTTTAGAAACACAGTGTACAAAGACTCATAATCTAGTCTCTAGAAACTTGCTATAACATGAAATTATAATTGTAGATTTTATTTTATGTTTTTTATCTTATATTTTGGAAATGTACATCCAGTCCCCCCCCCCCCTTTAATTTTTTGGGGGCCCCCAAGAGAGTGGGGCCCTGAGCTGTAGCTTGTTTAGCTTATCCGTCAACCCAGCCCTGGGCCTGCTCTGCCTTTTCCCTTGCAGGGAAGTTCACCTGCATCGAGGTGAAGTTCCACCTGGAGAGGCAGATGGGCTACTACCTGATCCAGATGTACATCCCCAGCCTCCTCATCGTCATCCTTTCCTGGGTCTCCTTTTGGATCAACATGGATGCTGCCCCTGCCCGGGTGGGCCTTGGCATCACCACGGTGCTAACCATGACCACGCAGAGCGCGGGCTCCCGGGCGTCTCTGCCAAAGGTTGGTGCTGCCAGGTGGTTTGAGGGGGGAGGGGAGAAATAGCGCCCTCCCGAGGAGGGAGGCAAGTGAGCCTCTCCAGTCCCCAAGATGGCGTCTTGCAAATATTTGTTTCATTACTGCATTCCCACCACACCTTTCCCTCCAAGGAGCGCAAAGCCTCATACGTGGATTTTGAGGAGCAGGAGAGGATGTTCTGTTTAGCCACGCTCCTTCCTCTTTCTCACTTCTCTGAGAATGCAAATCTCTATTTCACCATCCTGTGCAGCTTATCTCTGGAAGCTATTAAGACAAGATTGCATAACCAGAGATACTTTGTCAGGGACAGAAAAAAAGGAGAGGTTTATTATTTATTCATCATATCCACCACCCACCTTTTCTCAAGGTAGTGTACATAGTTCCCAGAATCATAGATTTTTTTATTTTTGCAGAAAAGACAATACCATTATTATAACCAGTTACATTTCCATACATTATTATATAGATATAAGTGGTATCATTATCCTAATACGTATATGCTTATTAAAAACCTACTATATTCTGTATAAACTCAAAGTCTATGTCTACCAGCAATCCGTTCATATGTTGAGAGTGTTGTCATGTTGTCAGTCCATTGACTGAAGATGATCAGATCTTTAGTCTTCCAGTGCATCAGTATAGAATTCATCATAGAACCCTAGAGATGTAGAGTTGGAAGAGACCCTGAGGGCAATCTAGTCTAACCCCTTGCAATTTAAGAAGGATGATGGAAGGTGTGCGGAGGAGGGCAACCAAGATGGTGAAGGGTCTGGAAACCAAGCCTTATGAGGAACGGTTGAAGGAGCTGAGTATGTTTTGCCTGGAAAAGAGGAGAGTGAGAAGAGATTGGATAGCTGTCTTCAAATATCTCAAGGGCTGTCCCATGGAAGAGGGAACAAGCTTGTTTCCTCCTTCTCTGGAGGGTAGGACTGGAACCAATGGCTTCAAGTTATGAGAAAGGAGGTACTGACTAAACCTCAGGAAGAACTTTCTTGCAGTAAGAGCAGTTCAACAGTGGAAAGGAGAGCCCTTCCCTGGAGGTTTCTAAGCAGAGGTTGGGTCGTCATTTGCCATGGATGCTTGAACTGAGATTCCTGCATTGCAGGGGGTTGGACTAGATTGCCCCATGGGATCCCTTCCAATTCTAGGATAATTTTATTCTAAGACACTGTGGGACATTAGGGTGCTCCTGCTGAGTAGGGGACCAGATCCGCAAGGGGGATGGAGTCTTTTAAGTCAGGCCCTGCCTAGCAACCCACTTCTGAGGGCCCACCCCGTTCTCCCTTCCTCCTTTGCAGGTCTCCTACGTCAAAGCCATTGACATCTGGATGGCTGTCTGCCTCCTCTTCGTCTTCGCCGCCTTGCTGGAGTATGCCGCCGTCAACTTCGTCTCCCGCCAGCACAAGGAGTTCATGCGCCTGCGCCGAAGGCAGCGGCGGCAGCAGATGGTGAGTAAGCGGATTGACACCCCCCACCTGCCCCGCCCCCCACCTTGGCTGTCTTCTTGGTGGAAGGGGGCGATTCGCTGGCTGTATTCCCAGCTGCTCTTCCCAGCCCAGACACAATGGCCATGATCCTGGGTTGGGGAAAGGGAGGGGTGGGCAGGATCAGGGCTTCCCTTCTCAAGTGGCAGTAGCTGAGCCATCCCTGTCTGCTGGGTTGCTCAACCCCTTCCTAATGGAGCAGGATTGCTCCCACTTGCCCTCCCTCCCAGATTCCTTGCCCAGCTGACGCTGAATTTTTGTTGAAAGTCACCCAGGATGTGGTGGGGAGGCAGGGGCTTTGGAGGGGGCTGTAGCTCAAACTAGCATGTTGAGAAACAGATGGCACCCAGAAGATATTTCAAGGCCTCCCACCTGTTTTGCAGGCGTTTTTCTTTCATCAGGTTCACCAAATCTGCCCCGAGTCTCTGTAGCAAAAGAAAAACAAAACAAAACAGGTTTTGAATCTGATTTGACAACATTATCATTGGCCGCTGCCACCAACTCCCAAGAGCTCTCAAGGTCTAGTTGGAGTCTTTCCTTCTGAACCATGAGGACAAATCTTTATTTTGAGGGGAAGGGCTGTAGCTCTGTGCCTGCAGAAGGCCACAGGTACAGCTCCCAATGGCTTCTCCAGGGAGGGCCAGGTGTATCAATGCAATTTGTTCCTTTTGCGGGTTCCTTTTCAGTCAGCTGAATCACCCAGAAAATCATTCAGAACCTTCTTTCTCAGCCCACTTCATCTGTTGGTGAATTCCCATGTGGGAACAAACACCTCACCCATTCTAGTCCTGCTTAAAGTATTTATTGAAAAATTAACATTACAACCACTGGTCTGAGGAAAATAAAGTAAAACTATGCACAGAGAATCCTTCCTCCTCTCTGCTCTTTAGCTGTCTGGCCAGAGTAACAGCCAAAATTCTCTCATTCAGAGCCTGTCTAATAGAGAGGTCTGTTGCTAAGGAAACCCTGTTGCTGGGGAAGACCTGTTGCTGGGATAAAACTTGTTGCTAGGGGCAAAACTATGCAAGGATCGTTTCAAGCCTGTTTTTAGACTACACTAACAGGGAGAAGATGCTTGATCTGAGAGCTGCTGCCATTCAATGGATGGAGCTGTAAGAACATAAGGATGGGGGACAACCTGGCTTGCCAGTATAGTACATGTGAGAAGAACCTAGGGGGTCTTGGTGGACTCCAAGCTTAACGCGACTCAATAGTGAGATGCAGCAGCAAGAAGAGGTTGGGTGGCCGTCTGTTATGGATGCTTTAGTTGAGATTCCTGCCTTGAATAGGGGTGGACCAGATGACCCTCAGGGTCCCTTCTAACTCTGCGATTCGACAATTCTATGATTCTGTGAGCAGGATGAGATGCTGCCCAGCTGGGGGGAGCATCTCTGAGCAGGTGCAGAGTGCAAATGGCCTTCTCTAGCTGCAGCAAAGCCAGGCACAGACCTAGAATTCAGAGGAAGCACCGAGGGTGTCGGTGAGACTGTGTTGCTGCTGCTGCTGCTTCCTCCTTCCACCCCTCTCCCCTTCTTCTCACCCCCCTTTTCCTGAGTCATGCGCCCCAGTGCCCACCCCCACTGCAACCATCTCATTTGTAGAGGCCCACACTTTAATAAATGAAATCGTCAGGAAAAGCAAATGTTGAAAGCACATTTTTGAAAGCACATTTGCGTAGCTTGGCTTATTTGGCATCCATCCATTTCTGGGAGTTGCAAGGAAGGGCCAGGAATGCTGAAGGACCCTGGGCAATCCAGCTCAGCCCCTTTCTCCTCACCCTCCTTAGCCCATGGCCATCTTTTGAGACGTTAGCAAGCCTTGACTAAACCCTCCCAGTTCTATATCTGCAGCCTTAAAGGCTGGACACTTGGCAAGCCGAGACGGAATCATAGAATTGTAGAGTTGGAAGAGATCCCCAGGGATGCAGGAATCTCAGCTCAAGCATCCCTGACTGATGGCCATCCAAGCTCTGCTTCAAAACCTCCCAGGAAGCAGAGTCCACCACCTCCCTAAGGAGTCCATTCCATGGCTCAATGGCTCTTCTGGTGTTGAGATGGAATCTCCTTCCTTGTCATTTGAATCCATTGGTTCAGGTCCTACCAAGGTGTGTGTGTGTGTGTGTGTGTGTGTGTGTGTGCCTGTAATGATGCTGCCATCCCACAAGCTCCCACAAAACCTTGCCTTTCATCCTCCTCCTCCCTGCCTAAGCTGGGAGCTCCTGAATGGCTGATTTGTGTGAATCTGCCCTCAAAGACCACACACCATTTTGAGCCCTTCATTGGAGGCATTGTGTGTATGTGTGTGTCTGGGAATGAGGGTTGTCCTTAGGTGGAACGGACTCCCTTGGAAAGTGGTGAACTCTCTCTCTCTCTCGTTGGAGGTTTTGAAGCAGAGCTTGGAGGGCCATCTGCTTGAGTTGAGATTCCTGCATTGCAGAAGGTTGGGCAG
This sequence comes from Podarcis vaucheri, assembly GCF_965113315.1. Classification (NCBI taxonomy): domain Eukaryota; kingdom Metazoa; phylum Chordata; class Lepidosauria; order Squamata; family Lacertidae; genus Podarcis; species Podarcis vaucheri. The sequence continues at coordinate 63,423,832 of NC_138750.1, read as the reverse complement.
GTCCCTTCCAACTCCACAACACTATGGTTCTGTGATTCCAGGCCACCCACCAGGGCCTCTAAGCCCCACTGCCCCACTGCCTTATTGCTGGCATCCTCCAAAGAGGAGAGGGCAGGCCGGCCAGGCACCTGGTGGGTCTCCCCTCTCTGTTCTGTGCATGTGCGAGTCCACCCAGAGGACTGTAGTCAACCAAGCTCTCTAAGAGGAGACCTGTTGAGCCAGAGCGAGCCATGCCTATGGGCATCAATGGACAGACCCTTTGCACAGGCTCCCGCCCAGAGTCGCTGTGCGCCAGCCGAACCCTCGGTCATCCACTCTCCTGTTTCTGTTTGATCTGCACTCCCTGCTGGATTGTAAAAGGGTCTGAACAGCCAGACGCCCAGCTTGGAGTCCCTACGGCAGCTGGAGGTCACGCCCAGCAGCGAGTCCACCTGCGAGACCCTCTCTCAATTCGGCAGCACCAACTCCAGGGTAAAAAGCAAGCACACACCCCTTCCCCACCCCCTGACTGCACCCCGCAGGTCTCCTGCTCTCCGCCTGACACCCTTCTCCACGCCAACCCTCGTGTTTTCCCCCTCCCTCCCTTGCACCGTCTTCCCCATTGCCTGTGAGAATCCCACCCTGCAGTGTTGCCCACAAATGCACAGCACCCCCTGTATGTGTGGGAGCAAAGGGTGTTTTTTGCTGGCAGTGGGGTCAGCACACAGCCCTTGGAAGCCAAAGGAGCCCAGAGGGAGAGAGGGTTGGATGTGCTGGAAGGGCAGCTGTTATCAGGGCATGCATGCGTTCTGAGTGGCACAGAGCTCTTCGTCAGACACACACTATAGAAGCTGGAAATAGAGAGGGCTGCAGCCCCTCTTCGCATGCTCTCATGGGATGCGTATAGAAATAAAGAGATAATATACAGTGGTGCCTCGCAAGATGAAAATAATCCGTTCCGCGAGTCTCTTCGTCTAGCGGTTTTTTCGTCTTGCGAAGCAACCCTATAAGCGGCTTAGCGGATTAGCGCTATTAGCAGTTTAGCGGATTAGCGGCTATTAAAGGCTTAGCGGCTAAAAGGCTATTAGCGGCTTTAAAAAAGGCGGGGAAGCGAAAAAAAATCGGAACACTCGCAAGACGTTTTCGTCTTGCGAAGCAAGCCCATAGGGAAATTCGTCTTGCGAAGCAGCTCAAAAACGGAAAACCCTTTTGTCTAGCGGGTTTTCCATCTTGTGAGGCATTCGTCTTGCGGGGCACCACTGTATTTGTTAGATATTATCCTTCCTTACTCACATTTGTGAGTTCAGCAGAGTACATCCCCTTTGCTGAAAATAATAATAAGAAAGCTGTTGATAAACTAGTGTTAGCCCTTTAATTTAAGCAATCCAGGATGATTTATCACAGATTAGATTTCCTGGTATCCCCCCTTTTTCTTCCTTAAAACAATAAACACACAAAACAGTATTCTAATTAGTAAATATAGATTTACGCACTCAGTTTCACAGCAGCAGTCCTGCACCAGGCTTAAAAGGTAGTTAGACATATATGGTAGTTTAGATTAAAGTGTTGTGTCTCATACTCAGCACATGTCCTACATCCCTAGTCATTGAAGAGATGAGAGAGATCAGAGATCAGGAATCAGAGAAGGAGCAGGCCGGGGATGTGACCAGCTTATATAGGCTGCTCACCTTTACCTGGCTAGAGACAGTGGGAGTGGCTCTCCCAGGGAGGATTTCCTGTAGAGATCCAACTTCCCCTGTGTATGCCTTTCTAGCAAACACACCTTGTTGGTTTGACTGCCTTGTAGACCAGTGTTTTTCAACCACTGTTCCGCGGCACACTAGTGTGCCGCGAGATGTTGCCTGGTGTGCCGTGGGAAAAATTGAAAAATTTGAAAGATTTAAAAATAAAAAAAATCAAATTTTCGCCCACTAGGCGGGCGCCGGACTGTGTCCTGGGTATGGGTGGGGTGGGGTTTTTGACCCCACCCTCGATCAGCAGGGGCGCCGATTGGCGCTCCTCAGGGGGACACCCTCCACTTTTCGATGTCCGGGCTGTAATTGGTCCAGACTCCAGCCTGGACCTATCACAGTAGGACATCATCTTCCGACTTTCTTCCCGCCCGAGCACAGTGTGCGCAGCAGCGGAGAGAAGAAGACTGAGACTGAGAGCTGTTGACGAAGAGCTACGTGTGTGTATTTCTTCGATTCCAGCCAGAATATCAGCTTTGTGTTCAGCCAAACTGGCCCAGGTTGCGCACTGAATAAAGTATTTTATAATTTTTCATATTTCTGTTTACTTACTATTTCATAATAAAGTAATTATAAAATACTTTCTTTGTGTTCATTTGATTCCTATTCAAGAGAAGTACTTTATATATAGTCAATATAGGCACAGAGTTAAATTTTTTAACATTTTCTAATGATGGTGTGCCTCGTGATTTTTTTCATGAAACAAGTGTGCCTTTGCCCAAAAAAGGTTGAAAAACACTGTTGTAGACATCCCAGCTGCTCTGCTGTGGCATGTCTCCGGCGTTACCACGAAAGCAATTGGGTCCCATTAGTTTCAGCGCCCTGGTTCAAGCCACCATCCTTGGGGAAGGATTTTGGGCTTGAGCCATGATGCAGCAGCATTGAGCCCCCCCCCCCCGTCCTGTAGACAAGACGGAGAACCTTTAAGCCGTGACTACCCCTCCAAAGCAATGACCCCAGCTCCCTGGGCTGCTCCCTCCCTTTCTCTTTCCCCAGGAGGAAGAGGTTGTCCGCGAGAGCCGCTTCTACTTCCGGGGCTACGGCCTGGGCCACTGCCTGCAGCACATGAAGGACGGTGGGGCAATGGAAAGTCTTGACATCTACAGGCCACCCCCTCCCACCTCGCTCCTGAGGGAGGACGAGATGCTCCGGAGGCGCTACCTGGACAGGGCCAAGCGCATCGACACCATCTCTCGGGCAGTCTTCCCCTTCACCTTCCTGGTCTTCAACATCTTCTACTGGGTGGTCTACAAAGTGCTTCGCTCAGAGGACGTCCACCAAGCCACGCCCTGAGCTCTTACCAGGACTCGGAAGCCAAGCCACAAGGACCTTGGGAGCTGCATTCTGTCTTGCAAAGCATTGGGATGTTGACCTCTCTCTCCCCCATGCCCTTCGTGTTTCCTGGACACAAGTTTCCCAGTGCTGGCCAAGAAAGTTGTCGAGCTGTGCATGGCACGAGAAGGCCCAAAGCAGAGCTTGCTCCCACTTCTTCCTCCAGTACCACCAGACCATGGCATTTAAGGATGGGGCGTGTTTCTCAAAGTGCTGGCCTTCCTGCCCCAGGGATTTTAAGGCCCACTGGAGGCACCAGAGTTTCTACCCTAGACCTGTGTTGATGTTCCTTCACCCCAACAAGGAGGTGGGAGAGTCAGTGGGACCCAGTTTCCCAGCTCCGTAGCACAGTGTGCTGCCACGGCCTTCCTTGCCATCTAACCCACCATCCCACCAATACTTAGCCAGCATGGTCCAACAGAGGATCTTTGAGCAGGGCATTTCCCAGTCACACAGCATGGTCCTTACATCAGCTGGGCTCCTGCCCTGCATTAGTAGCATGGATATGTCTTGCAAGCAACGTCACTTCCTGCCATCTCCCCAGCACCAACACCACCCATAGATCTGGAAGACCAACCAAACCAGCAGTGGTGCAGGAGGTGGGGGTGGGGGGACTGGGACATGGTGCAGAGATGAAGGTCCTTAAGGACAAGGCAGGTGTGGTCAGTCCTTGATGGTCCAGAACCTGCCCAGAGATGGAGACAAAGGGAAGGCACAAGTAATGCAACTCTATCTCGCTGCGTGTGTGTTTATACTTTTTAGGAATGTTTAACTGCTGCTTGGATGGACTATGGGAGAAATGTTTGGGTGTCCTCATTCAACGCAGTTCAGTTCTTTTTTGGGGGGTGGGTAACATAGTTCTTATTCCTTTTCATCTTTAAGCTGTTTATCATGGTTGCATTGAGATATATCTTTGTTTACATTAGAGCATATGACATGCAACAATTACATAAAATTAAAACAACAGTAAACACACAGACAAATGTTTCTGACAAGGTTGTGTCAAAGTGTATATAGCAAAAATATGACAATTACTAGAGATATGAAATGGTGCAAAGTAACAGTGACAATAAGTAAGAGGAATTTTGTATCAATAACATTTAGAATTTATAGGAATTTATAGGAAAGGGGTAGGGGGAAAGTTAAAATATGTCCTTCATGCACGCTAGACTGTGCTGTAAACTCTGGGTACAGTTCTTCCATATGCCTCTTTATTTGTGTAATCAATAAAGTCACATCAGATTGCATAAAAATCATCATGATTCTTTTGCCCTCTTGCTACTTTTAATTTTTGTGGCAGTTTTTCCAGTCCTGTTGTTTGCCAGATTGCATTAGACTATTGGTCCACAATCAACCATTATTTGTAATTATTTCCATGTCTTGACAATGGTTGTTCTTGCAGCGGTTAATGGATGTGTTTTGAGTTATGTGTTTCTAACTTGCAACATATCGTGACTTACAAGATAAGTAGAGCCAGCCCTGGGGTCCTGGGGTCTGTCTGCCTTGTAATCAAAGATATGCTGGAGACACTGGGCAAGGGAGGGCGTTACCTCAGGGTGTGTTTCCTGAAGGTTTCGGCTCTCCGCAAAACAGGGCTAGAATGAGACCATAATGAAGGAGAACACAAAAGCATAGGAATTCAGAATCCCACTCCCTTGGCACCTAACAGGGACAGTGTTGGCATGGGATGAGTTTTCCAGAGGAGACTTCTCCTTAAGAGAATAAGGGAAAGCGAAGAAATGGAACGCTCCTAGGCCTATACTGACATCTAGGGACCGTTGAGGGAAGTTCTTGAGAGCTCAGTACAGTGGTACCTTGGGTTACATACGCTTCAGGTTACAGACTCCGCTAACCCAGAAATGGTGCTTCAGGTTAAGAACTTTGCTTCAGGATGAGAACAGAAATCGTGCTCCGGCGGCGCGGCAGCAGCGGGAGGCCCCATTAGCTAAAGTGGTGCTTCAGGTTTACCCACCTTGGAAGAATGGCAGATGAAGGTGATTGACTACATGGGTTTGGCAGAAATGACGTGCAGAATCCGAAACCAGGGAAGAGAAACAGCGGAAGAAGATTGGAAAAAATTTAAGGACTATTTAAAGAAGTATTGCAAAATTAATGAGTGTTAAATGATGTTGGATTAGAAAATAAGCAGTTACTAGCAGTAACGGATAAGCCAAGGAGAATAAGTAAGATTAAATTCAAGTTAAAATAAGGGAAGGATTTGCTGAAGAATTGATTAGAAATTGGAATACAGAAAGGGGAAGTATGAGGAAGTTGGGGAAGTAAATTATAAGAAAATAGGATTTTGAAATTGTACCTGTTTTTTGTTTGTTGTGTTTATTGTATTGTCTTGTTTTGTTTTCGTTGTTATAAAAATTATGGAAACTCTAATAAAAAAAAATTATTAAAAAAATAAAATAAAATAAAGTGGTGCTTCAGGTTAAGAACAGTTTCAGGTTAAGTACAGACCTCCGGAACGAATTAAGTACTTAACCCGAGATACCACTGTATACGTTTATTTTAGACCATACAGATTCTCCCCAACCAGTGGCGTAGGAAGGGGGGTGTGGTGGGTGTGGTGGGTGTGGGCCGCCCCAGGCGTCACCACTGGGGTGTGTGTGTGACAAAATGGCAAAAATACGTGTTTTTAAAATAAATTTTAAAAAATTAAAAAATTGGGCTCACGACACTTTTTTTTGGAAAAAATAATATTATTTAAAACGAGTTTGATAACTTCGCCTGACAATTAATTAACTTCAGCAATTCAACACAATACATATTGAAACTTTTTAGTTCAGTCAACAAACGCAACAAAACATGGCTGAACTCGACGCTGTGTAGTGGAGAGCAAATGGACAAGGAAGGGCAGGGGGTGTTTCTTTCTGCCTAAGTCTGTCTCTGCAGTTTGTACTCGAGCGAGACGTAAACAGCCGGTGACTCATCATCACTCAACCCGCAGCCAATCCTATCTGCACCGGGTACCAGCTGACCTTGCTACGCCACTGTCCCCAATATCCCGCCTCCTCCACTGAAATACCCTTAGCAGGACTCCCTGTGGAGAGTGAAGGACCACAAGCCAGTTTGCTCAGCAGTGTTGATAAAACATGCTTTTAATAACCCCCCCATTCTTTTAAGGATCAAGGGAGATTGTTCTGTCTGTTGGCTCCTCCAGTCAAATCAAGGGGTCTCTTCAAAATCTGCCTGTGCCCAGGCCCAAATCTGCTTTGGAAGTGGATTTTGCCCAAGCCTTGGAAAATCCTAGGCAGTCGTCTCTTGGACCAGAAGTTGTTTCATCACTGGCAACCCGGCAAGTACTTTCCACCCCAAGTGAGCTTGTGCGTCACCTGGGCAGGCCCTCTCAACTAAGCATGGAAATGTGCTCCAGTTCACATTTAAAGGTGAACTAACCTAATTCACACTTTCTCAAACAGCGCGAAAACCAAAAGACAGCCATCTTTCGAATTCTCACTTCTTTGGTTTTTGTAACCCAGTCCTCTAGCCAAATAATGTGCGTAAAAATGCACATGACAGGGCAAATAGTGCATATAAAAGTGGTAACTTGGTTTTCAAATGCCTTGGTTCCCAAACACCAAAAACCTGGAAGTGTTTTTTTGGAACCCGAATGTCTGATGCAGCTGTTGGCTGTTGTTTCCGGGGCACCTGCACCAATCAGAAGCCACGTCTTGGTTTTTGAACATTTCAGAAGTCAAATGGACTTCCAGAACAGATTAAGTTCGAGAACCAAGATACCACTGTATTTGGCACTTTTGTTTTGGCTATTTATTTTGCGTTTTTGTTTTTGAGGCTTTTTCAGTTAATTTGTTTTTGTGACTGTGTGGAACCCAGTTCAACTACTGATTGATTTATTTATTGTGTGACTGTGGAAATGGATAAAAGCCCCCCATCCAAACAATGACTATCATCAGTGCAGGTAAGAAATGTTTTAATTTTTTTTTAATCATCTACAATACTGTTTTATACATTTTAATAGTACAATACATTGATTATTGCTTTCATTTTATGGATCAATGGTCTTGTTAGAGAGTAAAATTCATGTTAAATTGCTGTTTTAGGGGTTGTTTTTAAAAGTCTGGAATGAATTAATCCTTTTTGCATTATTTCCTATGGGAAAGTGTGTCTTGGTTTTGGAACGCTTTGGTTTTGGAACGGATTTCCAGAACGGATTAAGTTTGAGAACCAAAGTACCACTGTATTGTCAAAAATGGAATAGAGAAATGCATTATTTTAGGAGCAATTGCTTTGCAAGCTTGTACGTGTTAGACAAACTTTCATATAAATCTATGTATATTAGGAGTAAGTTGAACTAAGATGGGGTGAATTTTCAGCAGGACATGAAACAAATATATACTCACAAATTGATGTGGAAATGTGGAGGACTGGACTTGAGAATCGAAAAATGAGAAATGAAGATAAAATTTGCCCACCCCTAACCCCAACCTAAGCTATGGAATACAGTACAGTGCAGTGGGGTGTCATGTATTTATTTATTCTTATTTAGCAAGATACGCACACCTATATAATTTAAAATACTGATGAAAACAGACTTTAAAAACATTAAACATATCTGAATTATCAAGATATATCTACAAACCAATAGCTTTTTAAAAGCAATGTACCCAATGAAATTCCATGTCTCTGTAGGCTTGCCTGTGGAAAGGAAGTCTAAGCAACGTTTAAAAGAAGCCTGCCCAATGAAGGAGGGAGATTATGTGGCCCTTGGGCAGGGCCATTTTAAGCATATCCGGCGCCATGGTGCAAAGATCCCCCCCCTTCCCCAGAGCTGTCACCCCTTCCCAATCCTCTGCAGGGATCGCTCTCCTCCCGAGGAGGCTTGGGAAGGAAGCTGCACGTCCACCAGCCCTATGGTTGAGGGGGCACAGCTGGCGTGCGTGCAGGGAAAGGGGAGGCAAAGCCACGCAGCTCCCCCACTCGCTGGGGCGCCCCTGAGAGGCCGGTGCCCTGGCGCAATGAGCCACTAAGCCCAATGGGAAAGACAGCTCTGCACTTGTGAAAAGTCCCAATTCCGGAGATGGGAGTCAGGCAGGCCAATCCGTCAAGTAAACTGATCCCAAGCTATGGAGGGCTTTGTATACTCATAGTCGCCCCTCTAATGTGGCTGAGTAGCAAACCAGAAGTGCAGACTGAAATGCTCTTTGATAGTGTTGAGGGGAAGGATGTAGAGAAACAAGCCTCTCCCTCTTCCTGTTACTGGAGGAATCTCTGTGAAAACGAGACCTGTCATTGGGTATGTTTTTGCTAGAATGAACTTAGTTGAACATTGAGGAAGTGAGCTTCCCCCCTGCCTCCTCCCCGCCTCCGAAACCTCAAATCAGCCTGTTTCCTGTTTCTGTGAGAAAAAACACATAAAGCTGCAAGTAAGTTTCAAATGGAAGCGAGCGTGCAGATAGAGATATCCGCTCTGCCTGCACCCAACTTGCTGCACCCCAAAAACGAACAGTGTGGACAATGAAGTCCCCTCTCCACAGAGTCCTGGTGTTGCATCTGATGGGAATCTTCACAGGAGACAATCAGGTATGAAAAGGCACCTTGGAGGGTAGAGGAGGGGGCAAAGGTGGGCTTCAGTCCAGAATTCAATCTTAAATCTGGAGTTTGGGTTTCACCAGCCTCCTATTAACAGGACTGGAGGAACCAGTAGCTGTGGCCAGGAAGGCCAGATCTGGAAGATGAGAAGCCACCAGTGTTGCCTACAGGGTTTCAGGCAAGGGATTTTCCCAGCCCTTTCAGGAGATGCCCACCTGGGACCTTCTGCTCTAACACAGGGCTTTGGCCATTCCTCAGACTTGGTCCAGGCATTCTCCAAGGAGGTCAGTCACTGACTGCTAACCTCCAGCGTCGAGGGTGCTATCCATTGGCAAGGGCTGGCTTTTGCAAGTATCTGATTGGTCCGTGGGCACTGTAGGTAACTGGATGCCAGACGAGATGGAGCCTGGAAAACATAAGAGCCTGCCTGTTGGATCAGGCCAGTGGCCCATTTATTCCACCATCTTGTCCACACAGCAGCCAACCAGATGGGAAGCCCACAAGCGGGGCATGAGTGCGAGAGAAACTGGTATTCAGAAGCATTACTGCGCACAGCTGTGGAGGCAGAACATAGCCGTCATGGAGAGCCTTCTCTGCCCCCTAAAGATCCAGATCTTTACTGAAGAAGTTGTTCACAGTTCCACCCCCCCCCAACCCTCAACAACTAGGGGCAGAGGGATCAATGCCTTTGCATGGAGCTGGAGAAGTAGTCAGAAGGAAGGCTTGCTGAGAGCCATGGAAGATACCAAGGGAAACATCGCTTCCTTGTTCTCAGTGCTAGCTGGACACAATCCTACTTCCAGGAAGCCAGACCCTCTTCACTTTGGGCAAAGATATATATTTGTTTTTTGCACATGTGCAGTTGGAAACAGCCTCAGCACACACCCCAAACAAGGAAAGGGGGCAGTTTGTAAAGAGGTCTCATTTCCTTTTTATTGTTTTCTTAGAGCAGGTAGTGATTTGGGGAACACCTTATTTATTCATTAAAAATTATGCACTGCTTGATTTGCGAAAACTAAACAAACCTCAATGTGCTTTACACAAAAAAATAGAACAAAAACAACAATTTATTAGCTATACCCTGCCCATTTGGCTCTGGGTGGCTCCCAACAGAATATTAAAAACACAACAGAACATCAAGCATGAAAAACTTCCCTAAAGAGGGCTGCCTTCAGATGTCTTCTAAAAGTCAGGTAGTTGTTTATTTCCTTGACATCTGATGGGAGGGCGTTCCACAGGGCGGGCGCCACTACCAAGAAGGCCCTCTGCCTGGTTTTCTTATTAATAAGAAAAATCAACAATGTAAAACTTTCAAAAAAAATTAAAACAACAATAGAGTAGAAACACTGAAGGACACACTCCTTTTTTGGAGGTTTCATGGCAGAGGTTGGATGGCCACTTATCAGGGATGCTGCGTAACTTGACCTGTGATAGGAGCCTCTATCACAAAGTCTCACCTTCCCAGCCTCTTCGTATGCTAAGCTACTTACCCATCTCATTCTTTTCTGCTTGAGGTCTCCCATAGCTCCAGCCCAAGACAAGACCGTTTTTTAGGCAACGAGTTAACGCTTGACATGGCCCTGGATTCCTTTGATGACCAATACGAGGGCTGTGAACAGACGATGGAGAAGGAGATTGCATGGCTAAACCAAACCGAGCTCCTCAAAAACAAAATTTATGCCAAAGCCTGGAAATTAGCAGCCAACTTGAGGGATGATAGTAACTGGCCCAGAAACCTCAAGCCAGAGTACGCTGCAGCAATCATGGCTTATACCCTTGAAGAACCCAAGTTGTATTCTGATTTCAACGCAGCTGTAAGAAAAGCTGGGGAATCCAAGGAACATTACCGGAATAATTTCAACTTCAAGACCTTCCACTTTCCCCTGACCAGAGCCCTTCAGGACCTGAGGACCTCCAACACCTCCTGCTACAAGGTGTTTCGCGGGGTCAGAAATATCCACTTCAGTGCTACTGTTAAGGATACGGTCCGTTTCGGGCAATTCACGTCCTCATCACGGCAAGAGGGGATTGCCCATGGTTTCGCTGCAGATCCTGAATCGAGAGTTGGACAGCCTGTGGCCAAAACCATCTTTGAGATTTACACTTGTCATGGGGTACTCATCAGAGAATCTTCTTCCTTCCCCAATGAGGACGAGGTTCTGATCCCACCCTATGAGCAGTTCAGGGTTGTAAGTTCCAGAAAGGATGTGGATGGTACAACCCGCATACAGCTCCGCTCTGCTGGGAAATTCAGCAAATACAACTGTGCATATGCAAGTGGTAAGAACCCAAGGAATTACTCCTGGGATCAGAGAATAGCCAAGTTTCTTTCCTTCCTTCCTTCCTTCCTTCCTTCCTTCCTTCCTTCCTTCCTTCCTTCCTTCCTTCAATGGAAGAGGGATAACTGTCATTAGTAGAAGAGTAGACCTATAGATATCAGTAGATTTAAGTCAATTTATTTCATTGCTCCCACTCTGGATATGTCTAATGTTGGATGTCAACCCCTAATATAACGAAGTAAAAGCAGCATCAAACAGCAGAGTTAAAATTATAGTTACAAAGCAGAGGCAAAGAAAGCAAACTTCTAACAGGAAAATTATATACAGTAGTTGTTAAAACAAATTTATTTAAAGATGAACCCTGTCCGCCCAATATTGGAATTGTAAAATAGCAGCTCATTTGTCTCATTTATTCACTACAAGTTAACTTCCTACCCAGATGCACTTTTTTGAAATGGTTCATCCACTTTCTCTTTTATTGTATTTCAACTTTGAATTTTCTTTTGTATTTGGTAGTTACTCTCCTTTTTGTTGCAAATTAATACGATAATAAAAATCAATAAAGGAGAGTGAAAGGGGCATTTGTTTGTCACCAACAGGAAAAGGGTTCCTGGATTTATTACTTCTCCCTAATACAGAATGAGATGGGCATTGCAGGGTTGCCATATGTCCCCCTTTTCCAGGACACGTCCTCTTTTTCGTGGGTAGAGAGCGATCCAGAGTTAAAACTTGAAGTTGGCAAATGTGCCTCTATTTTGCTCTAGAAAGGTTCTTTTTAGAGGGCTAACGGTGCCCTATATCTGGGATGGGGACCCTCAGGCCCAGGAGGTGAAGGAAGATGCCTGAGGACTCTCCCTTGGCCACAGCCCTTTGCCTCCTGGGCCCCACTCCTCGCTGGCTCAGCTCTGCAGCCTCCTCACATACTTTTCGCGGTGTGGAATGTGCTCGTGGGGTGCAATAATGCTGAGAGAGATGGGGGTGGCGGTGGATGTCCCCTTTTGGAGCATGAAGGATAATAATACATAAACGACTCATGCTGTGGTTCTTGTTTTAGGTGGGAACTATGAGGACGATGCTGTGGACCAGGGGTCACCCAACGGTTTGGACCAGTGGGAACACTTTGAATTCTGAGAAAGTGCTGTGGGTGCTGGTCACCAGAGACACCAGCTTGTGAAAGCGACTGGAGGGGCCAACGTCGTGTGTGCGACGTCACAACGTCAGGAGGAGCTGGGGGCAGAGCTGAACGCAGCAGCTGTGTGGCTTCAGTGGTCAGTGGCTCTGCCTCTCCTCCTCCCAGGGCCACCACCGACAGGAGGGGCTTTGAACCTCCTTCCCTTCCACAGCAGGAAAAGGAGGAGCCAGAGGCCAGAGCTAGGCCACCCTTGGCTCCACACTCCGCCTCCATGCTTTCTGAATGTTAGCAGGGTGTCCATACCACCCATAATATGGGGGAGGGGGACAAAAGGTCTCGGCCCCCAAGAGCTGGTGCCCCTGCCAGTCACGAAATGGCTGCCTTGGGGATGTGGAGCAGCACAAAATCCGAGCCTATTCAAAGGTGGACACCAAATCTGGTTGGACACATACCACGTTGAGATCCAACACACTCCCTGCTGTTAAAGACAAAAAGAGGACAATGGGAGCTAAGGTGATCCCCAAATGTTTTCCATAAGCCAGGAAGGTGATAGTCTTGGGGACACATTGATCTCTGTCCTTGTTTGGATGATGATCATCTGGATGATGATCATCATTTTGTGCAACGTTCTGCATCTGAGGAAGCGGGAAAGAGCGGCTTCCGCATCACTTGCATCCAGAACTACCTGTGCTCAATTACATTATGAGAATATATGCTGCTGTGGGGGTAGGTGAGGAAATAAGTATTTGTCAATAGGTACAGAGAGGCAAAAAAATATTTAGTTCATTTTTAAAAAAAAGTTTACCCTTGTTACTGACTTTTCCTCAAGGAGACAGAGGTGGTTCACAAGGTTTTTCTCATTTTGATCAGCAAAGCAACATTGTGCTCTAGGGTTGAGAGGCAATGACTTAGAATCATAGAATCATAGAGTTGGAAGAGACCACAAGGGCCATCGAGTCCAACCCCCTGCCAAGCAGGAAACACCATCAGAGCACGCCTGACATATGGTTGTCAAGCCTCTGCTTAAAGACCTCCAAAGTAGGAGACTCCACCACACTCTTTGGCAGCAAATTCCACTGTCGAACAGCTCTTACTGTCAGGAAGTTCTTCCTAATGTTTAGGTGGAATCTTCTTTCTTGTAGTTTGGATCCATTGCTCCGTGTCCGCTTCTCTGGAGCAGCAGAAAACAACCTTTCTCCCTCCTCTATGTGACATCCTTTTATATATTTGAACATGGCTATCATATCACCCCTTATCCTCCTCTTCTCCAGGCTAAACATGCCCAGCTCCCTTAGCCGTTCCTCATAAGGCATCGTTTCCAGGCCTTGGACCATTTTGGTTGCCCTCCTCTGGACACGTTCCAGTTTGTCAGTGTCCTTCTTGAACTGTGGTGCCCAGAACTGGACACAGTACTCCAGGTGAGGTCTGACCAGAGCAGAATACAGTGGCACTATTACTTCCCTTGATCTAGATGCTATACTCCTATTGATGCAGCCCAGAATTGCATTGGCTTTTTTAGCTGCCGCGTCACACTGTTGGCTCATGTCAAGTTTGTGGTCAACCAAGACTCCTAGATCCTTTTCACATGTACTGCTCTCAAGCCAGGTTTCACCCATCTTGTATTTGTGCCTCTCATTTTTTTTGCCCAAGTGCAATACTTTACATTTCTCCCTGTTAAAATTCATCTTGTTTGTTTTTGCCCAGTTCTCTAATCTGTCAAGGTCGTTTTGAAGTGTGATCCTGTCCTCTGGGGTGTTAGCCACCCCTCCCAGTTTGGTGTCATCTGCAAATTTGATCAGGATGCCCTTGAGTCCATCATCCAAATCTGCAAATCAGTTGCATTGAATGATTCCTGCCTAATCCTGAAGAGATGCCTCTTTCCCTTTGCTAATGCAAACAGTTTCCTATTGCTTCCATACAATGCTCCTAGTAGTTGTATTGCAAACATTTCCATATAAGGTATTGTTAGCGCTGTGCTTTTACTATGTTAAAAATTTGCCACTTTTCATCATTTGCCAGTTATTCTTCATAATTTTCTAAATTATTGCCTTTTTCATGTGGCTTGGCATAAAATAGCAAAAAGGAACGCGTTGTGTGCAGTGCACGCTGAGTCCTCTCTCTGCTGATTTTGAACTCTAGAGATGGCTTCCTTGTGGTCATTTCTTTCAAGTCACTTCCTGGAATTGAGGTGAAGAAAAATTGAGAAGCCAAGAAGCATCCAAATTCAACAATTTATTCTGAATTCTCACAAAAAAGTATGAGTGAATGTCCACAATGAATTTGGGACAATAAATTCCCCCAAGGAACGCCCTCTCCCTTGCAGTTTCTCAGCTTCCTGTGCCGAGAAGGTCCCTTCCGCACACAGAGAACAAGCAGAGCAGCAAACAGGCTTTGCTCCACAATGCTTAGTATTCATTTCATTGTCTTCTTGCATTTAGAAAGGTAAAGGGACCCTGACCATTATGTCCAGTCGTGGCCAACTCTGGGGTTGTGGTGCTCATCTCACTTTATTGGCCAAGGGAGCCGGTGTACAGTTCCCAGGTCATGTGGCCAGCAGGACTAAGCCACTTCTGGCGAACCAGAGCAGCGCACGGAAATGCCATTTACCTTCCCGCCGGAGCAGTACCTATTTATCTACTTGCACTTTGACGTGCTTTTGAACTGCTAGGTTGGCAGGAGCAGGGACCGAGCAACAGGAGCTCACCCTGTTGCAGGGATTCGAACCGCCGACCTTCTGATCGTCAAGCCCTAGGCTCTGTGGTTTAACCCACAGGGTCACCCGCGTCCCTTATTGCATTTATATCCAAAACCTATTCTATTTTATCCATTACACAACAAAGACAGGGAGATTCATGCTTCATTTCAGGAGCACACAGTCTTGACAGAATAAAACTGACTAAAAATGGATCACCCACCTCCCAAGTTTGTAAAATACTGTTAAGTTTTGCTGCAATGGTTTTGACTGCTTCCAACGGGGGCTCTATAAAGCCCCCACTTGTTCTTCAGAAGGAAAAATGAGGGTCAAGGAGGGGTTTTTTTGTTTTTGTTTTTAACCAAGGATGACCACTGGGTAGAAAACCGGTAGCTAAACAGGTAGTTAAACAGCCATTTGAGTCCAGGTGGGGAAGCACCAAAGACCTCAATATATCTTTACTTACAAATGAGGCCTGGTGGGTTGAAGGGGTGTGTGTGTGTGTGTGTGTGTGTGTGAGAGAGAGAGAGAGAGAGAGAGAGATGAATTGTGCAAACAGAGTAATAATAAATAAAAACCCTGAACCTTGGAAATGGCCAGAGTTTCATGCCATCCTCACTTCCCTCCTGCAAGTGGGATGATTCAGAGCATCCTTTCGACCCCTGAACAGATTCATAGAATCATAGAATCATAGAGTTGGAAGAGGCCACAAGGGCCATCGAGTCCAACCCCCTGCCAAGCAGGAAACACCATCAGAGCACTCCTGACACATGGTTGTCAAGCCTCTGCTTAAAGACCTCCAAAGCAGGAGACTCCACCACACTCCTTGGCAGCAAATTCCACTGTCGAACAGCTCTTACTGTCAGGAAGTTCTTCCTAATGTTCAGGTGGAATCTTCTTTCTTGTCGTTTGGATCCATTGCTCCGTGTCCGCTTCTCTGGAGCAGCAGAAAACAACCTTTCTCCCTCCTCTATGTGACATCCTTTTATATATTTGAACATAGCTATCATATTCCTTTGCATTACTGTGTCATCACCTTCAAAAAACAACACAGAAGGAGGAATAAGGAAATATCTTACTAAGGGAGACCCAGGAAATGAGGAAACAGAAGAGGCAGGGAGGGAATCTTTTGTTGGGAGAGTGCTCTGGGCTGTCTGCAGCCCCCGGATCTCCAAGCGTCCTCTGGTGAGCACAGCTCTGGAAAAGGGATCCCCTTCTTCTCCAGGGCGCTCCAGCGACATAAACCAACTTGATTTATGCACACTAATCTTCTGGCATTGCACAGCAAGAAGAATGAACCATCCGTAGATCTAAACTCCCAAATATGGGAGCGGAGCATCCTCTATGGGTTTCCTCGGGAGCAGCGTCCCGGAATCTTACCCCCGAAGTTTTGGAGCCCCAAAAAGAAACGAAGGCGAAAGTGAGCGACTCGCAGTTCCTTTCGGGGCCGCGGGAGGCAGACGCAAACGCGCGGCGCAACAGCGAGGGCACTTTGGTTTCGTTTCCATCCACCCGGGCGGAGCTTTTGCGCACCAGCTGGGCGGGCGGGGAGGGGCGGAGGGGGGCTCGGCAGCGCCTCTCCAGGCCCCACAACCCCCGCTTTGTCTCCCGGTCCTCGCGCATCACGCGGGGAGACTCGCGCAAGAGGACGGCGCGGGCTGGGCGTGAGGACTCCTGCTGCCCTGGGCAGGCTTCGTGTCAGGAGGAGGGACCTCGGACGGGTGGACTTGGCTACGCCCATGGGCCCCGATCCCCCTTCCCTCTTGCAAGCTGAACGGGGACAGCGCAAGGCGCTCCCCACGCCCGGTCTCCCCGGGTCTCGCCTCTGGCCAGGGAATCCGGAGGGAGATGCGCGCCACGGCAGCGCGCTCAGCTGAGCTTCCAGGAACCCGCCGCGCTCCCCGCCCTCCTGAAGGGGGTCTGGGAACCAAAGGAGGCGCGATCGTGGGATGCTGAGCTCCGCGTCCATCCACCTCCAAGGCTGAGAGATTCTGGCACAGGGCCGGATCGAGGTACAAGCTCAACAAGCCAGAGCTCAGGGCCCCACTCTCTTGGGGGGGGGGAATTAAAGGGAAAAAACCCCTGGATGTACATTTCCAAAATATCAGATATAAAACAAAAAATAAATAAAATCTACATACAGCAACAGCGTTTTGTCCCTCAGTCAGCAGCACATGGGCTCATCCCTCACTAGAGAATGAACCCTCACCTTTCCCTGTAACTAAAACCAAAAGCCTGCCTTCAGGATCATTCTGTGAACTGAATGTGAGTAAATCTTACCATTCTCTGGATAGGAATTAGGAAGATGTCTGGGAATCCAGGAATGAACAGCTTTCAAGGGACTCTCAGTTTATAGCCCTTTGCAGTAGCCCAACTGAGAGATGACAATGCAAACCCAGTCCTTATTATGGAAAACCCTTGGTTGGCCAGACCAGTGACGTAGCGTGGGTTGTCAGCACCCGGGGCAAGGCAAGTAATTTGCACCCCCTAACCTGTGGATTTGCGCTCCCTAACCCTAACCCCCAGATGTTGCGCCCGCCCCCCTGCCCCCCCACGCTACGCCACTGGGCCAGACTCATACCATACCATCCAACATCCCTCAGCTGAAAATAGTGACATTTCTCACTCTCCGCCAACTGACCTTCCTCAAACCCCCCATTTCGTTCTCCCCCTAAGCATTTCCTATTAGAAGAAGGGTTGGTCCCTGAAATGCACCTGCTAGGGTGCTCTGGAAGGATCCCTCATTTTGACACCACCAGAGCGCCCCCCACTCACTGGAGCCAAGTGGGGCAGCCCTGCGCTGCCTACCTGCCCGTGCAGAGGGGAGCCCAACCAGCTGATGTAGGCCTAGGCAGGCGAATCCTCCCTCTGTCTGCACCTGCTCATTGTGGTCCTGAGCTATTTTGCCACCTTTGCCAGATCAGGGCAGGGATCCCCGTGGAAGCCTGTCCTTGCATGGGGGCACCTGGTTGCACTCCCTCAGAATTTTGCACCCGGGGCCATGGCCCCCCTGCTCCATGCCATGCCACTGCCAACTGTGGCTCACAAATGGTCCAACCTTCACCATTCCCATCACATGATTCTTTCAGAGGAGGGTCAAGAGAAAGGAGAAAGGAGAGGTCCCATCCCCATTTCCAGACTCTTTCACAAGCACCACCATGGGCAGAAGCCTTTTTCCAACCATCCAAGCCTGTGACTTCGGCTGGTGAAGCCGCGGTTTAGCCGGCAGCACTCTCAACTGCTCCCCCTCCACCTGTGATGGCCTGGGACTAGGGCTTGGACTCGGAGCCAGAGGAGACTCAGTCTGCACCAGATCCTCTGCCTCAGACATCATCTGAACCAAGTCTGGGGCCTGATCCTGAAGAGTCCCAGCCTACACAGGTTCCCCTGCAACAAACACCAGCTGGGCCGAGTCAGGGGCCCAAGCCTGCCCTGGTTCCAGATGCAGGGATGACCTCCTTGCCTCCAGCCGGGCCATCACTTACAGCTGCTCCACTACCGGTTGGCTCAGGGGAGGCTGAGGCGGCCCCTGGGTCTAGTCATCCACCGACGTCTCCCGAGCTGCAGAGACTAAGATTTGAGAGAAGGAGAGACCTGAGTACTCGCAGGAGAAGTGCTTGCCTTCGGGCAAAACAGGGAGGTGAGTCGCTGAGTGATCAGGACCGGCCCCCTACCCTGACAAAGATAAAAGGCTGTCGGACCCCGCCCCTGGTTGCAGGAGCAACATTGCTGTATGCTACATCCTGCCTGAGATCCTGCACCTGTCCTTGCCTGGTTTCCTGCCTCATGTCCTGCTCTGGTCCTGTTGGACTGACTCCTAGAGGAACCTTCGGATTCTGGACCGGTCCTGGACCGTGTTTCATGGGTTACCCCTGGGACCACCTTTTGGCTCTGGGTTTTGGGGGGAAAGCAGGAGAATGGCTCTTCTGCCGGACTTCTCAACACCTCACAGACCTTTGTGAGGCTTTCTGTGCCTGTGTCTAGTCCTGGCACTCTCCTCTCTTGCTCCTGCCAGCTTTGCTTTGATCAGAGTGATTCGTTCCGCACTGCCATATTCTGAGAGGCAGAAGCCCGGAAGCCCGAAAATAGCAGAATATATTAATAAACATGTTTGAGAGGATGAAATTTGATAAGACGGGACCTTAAAACACAATTGTATATCATCTGGGTTATAAACATCAATGTCGGGTAAGTGGAGAATCATTAGTGTTGCTAAATTGGAATATGATTGTTGAGTAACAAATGTAGCTTTCTATATGGAACATACACACACACACACACACATTTTGAGGAGCAAAAAAGAGGACACATTTGCAGACTTCTACTGGAAAAAGAGGACACATGGCAACCCTGTATATGATATTCCCCATCCAATGCAGCAGGGTGTCAAACTCAGTGGGGGAACACTTACCAGAATCTGGTGCGCTGTCTTCTTTCTGCCACCACTTCTGCCCCTGGGACCTTTGTTGCAACATAACACATTAGATACAAACAGCCTTTGATCAGCAAACCCAACACCCCTGGGACACGGGTCCTCAAAAGTGCAAACTTGAGAGAGGTTCGTTGTAAATTTGTGGGACCCGTGAGAAAGAAAGACATGATTTCCTTCTCTCCTTCCTTGGAGGTTTCTAAGCAGAGGTTGGGTGGGCATCTGTCAGGGATGCTTTAGCAGGGATTCCTGCATTGCAGGGGGTTGGACTAGATGACCCTCGGGGTCCCTTCTGACTCTAAGATTCTAGGATTCCTTTCCTTTGGACTTGGCTTCTGGCTATTGGGGGTGCGAGACTAGATGTGGAGGGGGGTGCTTGCAGGTGGGTGAAAGTCTCCTTCCTTCCCCACATTCTTAATCCTGCAAATGCTTGTGTGGTGTAGTGGTTAGAGCGTTGGCCTGAGACCAGGGTTCAAATCCCTGAAGCTCACTGGGTGTGGCCGTAGGGGCCGGTCACTGCCTCTCTGCCTGACCTACCTGACAGGGTCGTTGTGGGGATCAAATGAGGAAGGGGAGGACCATGTGCACTGCATTGAGCTCAGTGGAGTAAAGGGGGGGGGGTTGGGATATAAATAAATAATAAATAGTTATTTGTAATATTTTTGTAGTCTTCCCAAAGGTCTCAGAGCAGGTCCATCACTACAGAATCCAGAATATGCAATAAGTAATACTGCAATGAAGAAGCAATAAAACACCCAACTTGATTGAACAGAAGAGCGTTAAGAAGAGACTGCTGGATGAGACCAATGGTTCATCAGGTTTAGCATCTTCTCACAGTGGCTAAGCAGATGCCCCAATGGGAAACCGTAAGTAAGGTGTACAAAAATGCATATACTAAGGTATATGTTGAAATGTGGTGACGTCAAAGTGCAATGAGTTTTGGTGGGGACTGGGGATAATGGGGGCTAAGCCACAGCAAAGGAAAGGTGGATGGGGCCCAAGCCACAGGCACCATCTTTCCCTAGCTTCAGGTGGAAGGTGTCCATTTGGAAAGCCTGTTCCCTCTCAGTGCAGAAATGTCATAAGAGGTGGGGATAACTGGCAGCCAGGTTGGCTTTGAGATAGGATGAGATGAACTCCTGGAGGACAATGGCTTCTAGCCATATCCTCCACTTCCACTGTGAGGGACCAGGGTGCAGGGCACCCATTACTGGGGGCCGGGGGGGGGGAGTGCTGCTGTTGCACTCAGGTCCTGCTTGTGGGTGTCATCCCTAAAGGACATCTGGTTGACCACTGTGAGACAGGATGCTCAACTAGACGCACCATTGCCTGTTCCCGCTGTACAACTCATTTTAGGCTCCTATCTCATGGTGGGACAATCCCTCGTTGTTCTGCCTGGAATTTGGATTTCTGAAAGTTGCCCCCACGTGAGAAGGGAAATCAACTGCAGGTGACATAGTGCAGCAAAAGGCAAAGGCTTCTTGCTGTGGGATGTTTCTGTGAATTCATGCAGTTAGAAAGAAGACTCCACCCAGTAACTGAAATTATTACTTCCATGTTGAGAAACAGGAAGGTGCTTCTACTCTGAGAGTGAGTGTGGAAGGGAATTGGCTTTTCAGTGCATTACTTCTAGATTTCATATCCCCTGCTGTTTTAAAACAAAATATCTTCCAATATCCCAAGGGCTGTCCTATGGACAGTGTTTTCTCCTACTCTGGAGGGTAGGACTCAAACCAATGGCTTCAAGTTACAAGAAAGAACATTCCGACTAAACCTCAGGAAGAACTTTCTGACAATAAGAGTTGTTTGACAGTAGAACGGTCTTCCTTAGGAGGTGGGGGACTCTGTCCTGGAGGCTTCAGCTGAGATTCCTGCATTGCAGGGGCTGGGACTAGACGACCCTATCCAATTCACACTTTCTGAAACCATCTTCAACCCCAAACAACCATCCATTGAAATCCTCATTTCTCCGAATTTATCAGTGCAGTTTTCCAGCCAAGCAACGTGTACAGAAATTCATATCCTAAGGTATATGTTGAAATGTGGAGTGCTGCACTTTATAACTGGGAAAATGAGAGGGAGAGACTTAAGAGATTCTCCCATCTGTAGCCAGGAGGAAGACCACAGATGCCTATGTCCTGGCTTTCACTGACTCCACTTGGGACATTGTGAAAGAGGGTCTGAGAAGGAGAGAGAGGGGGGGGACCTCTGGCAGTGTGCTGGATCAGGCCAATGGCCCTTCTAATCCTGTTCTCACAGTGGTCAGCCTGATGCCTGTGGGAATCCTGCAAGCCAGGATCTATGCACAAGAGCAGTCCTCTTCCCTCCTGTGGTTTCCAGAATCTGGCATTCATAAGCACCACTGCCTTTGACTGTGGAGGCTGAGCAGAGCTAGGTGCCACCGATGGCCCTCTCCTCCATGAATTTGCCTAGTCCTCTTTTCAAGCCCTCCAAGCTTACCACCATCCCTGCCTCCTGTGGGAGTGAGTTCCATAGTTAAATTCTGCACTGCATTAAGAACGGCTTTCTCTTATCTGAATCCTCCAACATCCAGCTTCTTGGATGTCCGTGAGCTTAAGTGTTTAAGAGATAAGCCGAGCAAGAGGCAACATAATAGATGCTTATAGAATTCTGCATAGCACAGGCAAAGCAGAGTGAGGGTTCTTGCTTGGCTTATCTCTAAACGAAAAAGTCCCAAATGCTGCAACCTTTCTTCATAGGGGAGTGGCTCCATCCTCCTTGAACATTTGGCTTGCCCTATTCTGAACCTTCTCCAACTCCACAAGATCCTCTTTGAGGTGAGGTGGCCAGAACAGAACACCAGCACTTGCCTTACCGATAGGCTGGAGAAACGAGCTGCTGGTGAAAGCTCCCCATCTTTGGAAAAGGGGTCTACATTTCACAGGGCCCCCAGAAGTTGTGGAACCACAACTTCCATCAGCCCAGGCAGTCATGGGCAGTGGCCAGGGATGATGGTATTCAGCAACATCTGGAGAGCCAAAGATTTCCCACATCTGGTTTGCACACACACAGTGTCATTGATTGTTTATTTGCAGAGTTAAAGATTATTTATTGGCAAGTATTTATTTGCAAAAAAAAAAATATTAGGCATGTCAAAGCAATGGACAACAAGAAAAATTACAAACCCACAGCAAACAAGACAATACAGTGGTACCTCGGGTTACATATGCTTCAGGTTACACACACTTCAGGTTACAGACTCCGCTAACCCAGAAATATTACCTCAGGTTAAGAACTTTGCTTCAGGATGAGAACAGAAATCATGCCGCTGCGATGCAGCGGCAGCAGGAGGCCCCATTAGCTAAAGTGGTGCTTCAGGTTAAGAACGGATCTCCGGAACGAATTAAGTACTTAACCCGAGGTACCACTGTAATGCCATTTTCTTATAAATTTGCACAACTGAGCATGGGGAAGTAATAGACTTAGATGGGAACCCAGAGTCAGGCAGTCCACTCCTCTCAACAAAAGCTGGTCGTCTTATGGATTACCGTATTTTTTGCACCATAACACTCACTTTTTCCCTCCTAGAAAGTAAGGAGAAATGTCTGTGCGTGTTATGGAGCGAATGCCTGCGGGTGGCGGGGGGATCTGCTGCAGTCGTGAGCAGAGGATCCATGGTTCCCCTTCCTTCCCTCCTCCATGGTTACAAAGCATGGATCCACATGGATCCTCAGGATTTTTGCATTGGGCTACTCCAAACTCACTGTCAGATCACATGTCTGTGGCCACAGCATGAACCACAAAAATAATATATCCACTATTTCGTTTAGAATATTTTCTCTCTCATTTTCCTCCTCTAAAAACTACGTGTGTGTTATGGTCTGGTGCGTGTTATAGAGTGAAAAATACGGTAAAACAAACTCAATCGGGGAGGCAACTGGGGCAAGTAACACTCCTGCCTCAGTCTCCGTTTTGTAAAATGGGAATCATGGGTAAATGGTGTCTCTAACAAGATTATTCTGAGGGCAAACACCAAATGATGTAAAGCGATTTGAGATGAAGAAATATATTTCCTCAGGAAGTGTACAATGCCTGCCCTTGCCTCTCTCAGTGGGCTGGGCGGTTTGCTTGGGGTGTTGACACAAAGGTCCCTCCCTCCTCCAGAAGGCCGGAGGAGGGAGTCCCCACTTTGGGTCCAAGGTTAAATTGGTGGATTCCAGCATCTTACTACTGCTTTCAAACCATGTGTTTGAAATATATCAGGGGAATGATATATCACCTGTTTTTTTCCTTTGAGACTAAGAACTGCTCTGAGACAGACAGATTTGCAGAGGACAATAGATGGAGCCGGGGGGAAGAGGGTTAAAGCACACCATATGCCATGGCATACTCTATTACAGTATGTTACACAGGAATCTAAAATCAGGATTCTTCTTAACCTCTTTTTTGTCCTTCTCTAGCATGTCTTCCGTGTAGTAGGGGGCTGCCTTGTTCCTTTCGACCAGGTCGTCAATCATCCCAAGCAATTCGGCCACCTGCTCCTCTCTTTCCTGCCCTTCTGCCCGGTTGTTGAAAGCCAGGCATCTCCCGCCACACTGAGCGATCTGGTTCTGCAGATCCTGGTCTCCCGCCTTTAAGAACTCTTTCAAAGGCATACCTTCCAGGTCTTCCTTGCGGGTGAACAAGATGATCATGTAGTCCTTGGCTTTGCAGCTGAAGATCTTCTGGATCAACCGAGCAACAGCTTTCTCTTCTGGGCTGAAACGAGTCAGCTGAATGACTTGTATGATGGCATGGGCTCCTGGGTAGATGTACTTCACACAGGTCTTGATTTCCTTGGCAGTTTCATCTTTTAGAACCTTTGTGTCGAAAAAGCCAGGCGTATCAACCACCACAATTCTCCTACCACCAATGACAGTGTCCTCTTTCTGACACTCTGCTGTCACTGAGGAAGGAGAAATGGCCGATGTAAACTCTTTCTTCCCCAGGATAGTGTTTCCTGTTGCGCTTTTCCCAGCTCCAGTTTTGCCGACCAGGGCAATCCTCAGTTCTACAAGAAATAGGCAAGAGATGGTGAGCAACTTTTTTGCAAGGTACTGATACCCACTGGACAGCCTCAAGCCCCCATCCCCTGAACTCCTTGGCTTGGCAGCAGGTGAGGGAGAAATGCTCCTTTGGTTATTGTCAGGGAACTGCCATCGGAGCTAGAGGCGGAGGGAAGGCTCAAGAGGGATGCTGGAGAGGGTCCCAATAGGGAGAGAGGCAGCCCATCTGCTGGGGAAGGAAATCAGCGTAACACAAGTGGAGAAGGGGGGCAGATGGGGGAATCGGAGAGGAGGCTCCAGGACTCTTCACCGGAGACCAGCGGGGAGAGCATGGGTACGCCGCTGCCCACGCCCTCGCTGCGCAGAAGACTTCTGAGCAGGGAGAGTAGGAGGAGACTTGGCGTCAAAGAACTTATTTGCTGGAAGAGATTCAAGAAACGCCCACGGACGGATTCTGCCAGCGACTGAGACAGCCACGTAGCTAGAGGCTGTCCAGACAGAAAGGGTTCAACCAGGTAACCCAGCCAGGAGTGGTGGCAACTTACACACGAGCAACCCCTAGAACCATTACAGCAATCCGTCAGTCACTAACGTTGCTTGTGCGCAGCTCCAGGGAGGCAGCACGATGAGCCAAACCAGGGAAGCCGGAGAGACAGAGCAAGCAGCTGGAGTGCAAAATCTGGTGGAGAGGAACCGAGATTTGGAACAGCATGTGGCTCTCCTGACGGTGCGGCTGGATGAAAGACGGACTCAGGATGCACAGGTCAGACTCATCCCCATCGCGAGGAAGGTACCGGGGCTGGTACACAAGTTTGGGGAGAAACCCCAGGACTACAATGCGTTCCGAACGGAAATAGAGTACGCTTTGGAACTGCAGCATAATGACTTTGCTGATGATGGGGAAAGGGTAGCCTACATTGTGGGGCATCTGGAGGATGGGGCACGGGAATGGATCAGGCCCCTAATGGCGACGCAAAATGCTGCCTTGAAGGACCTTAGGAAATTCTTTCAGGCGATGGATGCGATGTATTCCAGTGAAGTGGAGCAATGTGTGACTCGGCGGGAACTGATGGGGTGCAAGCAGGGGAGCCAGTCAGTTAGAGACTACTGGTCGCGCTTTGCAATGTTGATCCACCGGCTCGGGTGGGATCTGGACTCTGAACCTATTCAAATGTTGTTTGAGGAGGGGTTGTCCCCAACGGTGAAGGACGAGCTGTCCCGCGCGCCCCGCCCGCAGTCAATGGATCAGCTGACCAAGGCTGTGCTTGCGATTGGAGTGCGGCAGGAAGCGCGGGCTCAGGAGAAACGCGAAGTGAGAGGGGCACGTTGCCATGACTACCGCATTCCTGAAATACCGAGACAGCTTTCCCAGGCGGCTGAGCCAATGGAAATGGATGGCGCGCGAGAGAGGTTTCAAACTCCAGTGAAGGTCGCAAGAGGGAGGGGAAGGATTGGAAAACCACCAAGAAGTGTTTCCTCTGCCAACGGCCAGGGCATTTTGCCAGGGTCTGCCCTCAAAGAAAGGCCTGGCAAGGGATGGTGGGAGCTGCTGGCTGTGAGGAGAAGGGGGAGGAAGGGCAGGCGCAGGGAAACACCAGTGCCTGGCTGCCAACCACCGGGGGCAGCAGTCAGGCCAGCAACCAATAGAAGTGCCCAAGCCTGACCCTCCCAGGGCAGTTATAGCCATAGAAGTGGTGCTAGAACTCCTGAATGGGCACCCAGTCAAAGTGGAGGGGCTGCTGGATTCATAGAATCATAGAATCATAGAATCATAGAATCATAGAGTTGGAAGAGACCACAAGGGCCATCTAGTCCAACCCCCTGCCAAGCAGGAAACACCATCAGAGCACTCCTGACATATGGTTGTCAAGCCTCTGCTTAAAGACCTCCAAAGTAGGAGACTCCACCACACTCCTTGGCAGCAAATTCCACCGTCGAACAGCTCTTACTGTCAGGAAGTTCTTCCTAATGTTTAGGTGGAATCTTCTTTC
Organism: Podarcis vaucheri; assembly: GCF_965113315.1. Lineage (NCBI taxonomy): Eukaryota > Metazoa > Chordata > Lepidosauria > Squamata > Lacertidae > Podarcis > Podarcis vaucheri. The sequence goes on along the minus strand of NC_138750.1, from coordinate 63,397,682 downwards.
TTGTAGTTTGGATCCATTGCTCCGTGTCCGCTTCTCTGGAGCAGCAGAAAACAACCTTTCTCCCTCCTCTATGTGACATCCTTTTATATATTTGAACATGGCTATCATATCACCCCTTAACCTCCTCTTTTCCAGGCTAAACATGCCCAGCTCCCTTAGCCGCTCCTCATAAGGCATCGTTTCCAGGCCTTTGACCATTTTGGTTGCCCTCCTCTGGACACGTTCCAGTTTGTCAGTGTCCTTCTTGAACTGTGGTGCCCAGAACTGGACACAGTACTCCAGGTGAGGTCTGACCAGAGCAGAATACAGTGGCACTATTACTTCCCTTGATCTAGATGCTATACTCCTATTGATGCATCCCAGAATTGCATTGGCTTTTTTAGCTGCCGCGTCACACTGTTGGCTCATGTCAAGTTTGTGGTCAACCAAGACTCCTAGATCCTTTTCACATGTACTGCTCTCAAGCCAGGTGTCACCCATCTTGTATTTGTGCCTCTGATTTTTTTTGCCCAAGTGCAATACTTTACATTTCTCCCTGTTAAAATTCATCTTGTTTGTTTCGGCCCAGTTCTCTAATTTGTCAAGGTCGTTTTGAAGTGTGATCCTGTCCTCTGGGGTGTTAGCCACCCCTCCCAGTTTGGTGTCATCTGCAAATTTGATCAGGATGCCCTTGAGTCCATCATCCAAGTCGTTGATAAAGATGTTGAATAAGACCGGGCCCAAGACAGAACCCTGTGGCACCCCACTAGTCACTCTTCTCCAGGATGAAGAGGAACCATTGATGAGCACCCTTTGGGTTCGGTCAGTCAGCCAGTTACAAATCCACTGAGTGGTAGCATAGTCAAGACCGCATTTTACCATCTTCTTTACAAGAATATCATGGGGCACCTTGTCAAATGCCTTGCTGAAATCAAGGTAGGCTACATCCACTGCGTTCCCTTCATCTACCAGGCTTGTAATTCTGTCAAAAAACGAGATCAGGTTAGTCTGACATGACTTATTTTTCAGAAATCCATGCTGACTATTGGTGATCACAGCATTCCTTTCTAGGTGCTCACAGACTGTTTGCTTAATGATCTGCTCCAGAATCTTCCCTGCTATTGATGTCAGACTGACTGGGCGGTAATTATTTGGGTCCTCTCTTTTCCCCTTTTTGAAAATAGGGACAACATTTGCCCTCCTCCAGTCTGCCGGGACTTCGCCTGTTCTCCAGGAATTCTCAAAGATGACTGCCAGTGGTTCTGAGATCACATCTGCCAGTTCTTTTAATACTCTTGGATGCAGTTCATCTGGCCCTGGAGACTTGAATACATCTAAACTAGCCAAGTATTCTTGTACTATCTCCTTAGTTATTCTGGGCTGTGTTTCCTCTGCTGAATCATTTGCTCCAAGGCAGCTCCTTCAATTTCTTCAGCAGGGACTTCGCTCTGGAGCACCAACTCCACCTGCTGCCCCTGGATTTTCCCTTGCAAGTGACCACCATCGATGGCAGGGAACTTCTGGGGGGGGAGTGACACACCAGACCCCGCCAATGCGAATGAGGGTTTCCAGGCACACGGAGACCATTGCCTTTCACGTGGCCACACTGGCAGGACCCCCAATAATACTGGGGATGAGCTGGCTGGCACTGCATGATCCAGTAGTGTCATGGCAGCAGCGGTCAGTCACCTTTGGGTCAGCTTACTGCTTGGAACACTGTCTGGGAGGGGAGAACCCAAGGATGACAGTGGCCAGGGTGGCTGGGCTGGCAGTGGAACCAAAAGGGGAGGTGCCACCACAATATGTTGACTTGAAGGAAGTCTTCAGCGAGAGGGAGGCTGATAGACTACCCCCTCATAGGCCCTTTGACTGCCAAATCAACTTACTCCCAGGGGCTCAGCTGCCGGTGGGTAAGCTGTATGCCATGTCTGACTGGGAGATGCTGGAGTTGCGGCAATTTATTGACAAGAACCTGAAGAGGGGGTTCATAAGAGAATCAAAGGCGGTGGGGGACAGTCCAGTGTTCTTTGTGGACAAAAAAGAGACTAATCAGCCCAGACTAGTCGTGGATTACCAGGCCTTAAACCTGGTGTCAGAACCCGTGACCTTCCCAATGCCCAGGATTGACGACATTTTAACATGGGTGAGGCAGGGAAATTTTTTTACCAAGCTGGACCTCAGGGGAGCGTACAATTTGATTAGGATAAGGGAGGGGGATGAATGGAAAACCACCATGTTCACCCCCCTGGGGGCTTTTGAGCACTTAGTCATGCCATTTGGATTACAATCGGGCTCCGCCTGTTTTCAAGCATTCATGCACCACGTGTTGGGGCCCCTGCTGTACAAGAACTGGGTAGCCTTCTTGGACGACGTCTTAATCTATTCAGACAATGAGAAGCAACATGTCAGAGACGTCAGGGAAGTGCTAAAGAGACTGCAGAAGCACCAGTTGTGGGTCAAGCTGGAAAAATGCCAATTTCACACCAGAGAGGTCGAGTTTCTGGGGTACAAGTTGTCAGACAAGGGCCTAGCTATGGACCCAAGCAAGGTGCAGGCAGTGCTGGAATGGAAAGCCCCCAAAACCCAGAAGGACGTGCAGAGGTTCCTAGGGTTCAGCAACTTCTACAGGAAGTTCATCAAGAACTTCGCCCACTTGGCAGCGCCCATCACAGATTGTCTCAGTAGCAAAAAGAAGTTCGCCTGGACAGAAAGTGCACAGCAATCCTTTGAAAGACTGAAGAAGGCGTTCGCTTCGGAAGAGCAGCTCCTGCACGTTGATTTGGAGAAACCCATGAGGCTGGAGACTGACGCGTCCGACCGAGCCATTGGAGAGGTACTTTTGCAGCCAGGGGCCAAGCAGGGCTGGAGGCCGTGTGCCTTTTTCTCGAGGAAGCTGAGCAAGTCGGAGCAAAACTATACGGTGTATGACCGCAAACTGCTTGCGATCTATGTGGCGTTTCGCCGATGGAGACATCTACTAATAGGGGCACAGCACAAGATCCAGGTTTGTACGGATCACAAGAACTTGGAATACTGGAGGACCGCGCGAGTGCTCAACCAGAGACAGATTCGATGGGCACAGGAGTTCTCCAAGTTTTCCTTCGAGATCCGATACGTGCCGGGAGAGGAAAACGTAAGAGCAGATGCTCTCTCCCGGAAACCGGAGTACATGGAAGGAGAGGGACCGCTAGAGGTCCGACACGTGATCCCCGAGGACCGATGGGTGTGGGGGGGAGCGTTGGCTGGGAAATGAGAACTGGCCGGGCTCACTAGAAACGACGTGTTTGCTCAAACTAAAATCAGGGAACTCTGGGACGGAAGGGAAAACCATGGAGGGTTTGAGGAAAAGGAAGGGCTACTGTATTATAAGGGGGCGCTGTATGTACCGGGGGAGACACTGAGGGGGAAGGTACTCAAACAACTCTAAGGCACTTTGGACAGCACAAGACCATGCTGCTCGTTACCAGGCAGTTCTGGTGGCCAAGGGTGAGGGAAGATGTACAGGAATATGTACGGGGGTGCAGCTGCTGCCAGAGGGCAAAGGGGGAGAGAGCTGCCCCGCAGGGTTACTGGAACCCTTACCCACACCGGGAAGACCCTGGGAGGTGGTGTCCATCGATTTTATGACAGATTTGCCCAAGTCAAGGGGGAAGACAGCAGTCATGGTAGTAGTCGATCTACTGACAAAAATGTGCCATTTTATAGCTTGCTCACATGCGGTGACGGCAGAGGAGACAGCCAGGTTGTTTGTGGATCATATCTTCAGGCTGCATGGGGCTCCCTCGAGGGTCATCTCAGACTGTGGGAAACAATTTGCTTCCCGGTTCTGGAGGAAGCTCATGAGCTTGCTGCAGGTCGAGGTGGGCTTCTCGACGGCGAGACACCCGGAAACCAACGGGCAAGCAGAAAGAGCGAACAGTATACTCCAACAATACCTGGGAATGAGCCCGTTCATGGCCAATTATGGGTGTCATCCCAGAGCCTTCCCGGGGAGTGGGGAGGAAGGGTGGAGTGTACCTGTGGCAGAGCAGTTTGTGGAAGAA